>NW_015387395.1:548889-575692 GCF_001527695.2 Protobothrops mucrosquamatus
CTAGGTTATTGTTTTTCTTTGAAATAAATATTCATGTAATTTTATTGGTATCTATCTTCATTTTTTACATTTACCAGTAGCTGCCTCATTTCCCACCCTAGGCTTATACTCGAGTCACCATTTTTTCCCAGTTCTTTGTGGTCAAACTAGGTCCCTCGGCTTATATTCGGGTCGACTTATACTCGAGTATATACGGTATTCCTACATCCTTAGCAGGTCCCATGACTATCCAGAAGGTGATTGTGCTGTAGCTTCATTCTACTAACAAACTGAGAGGACAAGTCTTTACATTAGAAAAGGTCTTTCAAAAATAGGTCATCTGCTAAAATTCCAACAATATATTAAAAGTTGGATAATTTTGATATATTCAATAAAAACCACTTTAGGAGCCCTACTTGTCCCTAGTACAAAATACAAATATCTCAATTGTGTTTTACTGCTCAATTATCAACTGTTGTCAAGGTACCTATATATATAAATCCCACCTGAATGCCCAAGAACTCTTGCCAGAGGCAATACATGTAAAAAAGCCCCAAAATAATGGCACAGTATTTTCCCCCCCATCTTAGTTGGTGACTCAAATGAGAAAACTTTAAGACTGATTATGTCTTAAAATTTAAGTAGTTGTTTTATTACTTTGGATCATCACATGAGTGCAGAAATTCTCAATTCTGCCTTTAAAAAGAAAGCAGGGAACAGGAAGAATAGAGCATGTATCTCTTACTGCAGAATCAATTACAAATAAATACTTTCGTGGAATATTGTGACTTAATTGAATATTGCGAATTGCAAAGGGAATTAGTTTGAAACTTAAATAATATTACCGTACAGCAGACTCCAATATACAAGAAGCTTCGCTGGTGTAAAGTAAACACCCATTATTCATCCTAGTAGGTCAGATCCCTCTAAAGACTTTAACCTTGATATATACTTCCATTTTTAATTAGAACTCAGTTTTCCAACACCAGATGGAAAATCTGTGGGTTATTTTCTACAGGTTGCAAGTAGTTTCCAATCTCTTTTATACCCTTCCTGTTATAAATATTCCATAAATAATGCAAATATTTTGATTTTTTTCTGGCTTATCAATAAAGTTCAAGATGGGCTACAGTACATTGAAACCAAATGCTAATAGCATCAAAGCACTGAAAACATAACAAACTATAAATGACATCAAATTCAATTAAAATTGTGCTCATCAACAATTATTTCATAGAGAAACAACAAAAAGTTGCTCACTCTGCGATTGGGTTCATACATTGCATTAATCATGATTTAACTATGATTTGTTCACTAAGTCACAAAAGTGGGGTACAAACAATTTATCAAGGTAAAATCAAACAAATCACATTATAATTCTGGCAATATATAAATCCAGCCTATAAAATAGCTATAAATTAGATGTTTCTGATACTAATCTCAAAACCAGAGAAAATAATACTGGACTGAGCTTAAATATTAGTACACTTTTACTACTGTATATGTGAATAGGCATAATGTAGTCTTTAAAATTGTCAGTATTTCCAAGACTTTTTAAGGATAAGCTTCTGCCAGATAATGAATCTAAAAAGTAAAGTTATTGGACATGATCTAATCAAAGCTTAGAGTATCTCCAGTGATTTAAATGGGGAGCCAATTATACGATGTTACCAGACTGGTATAAAAGGAACCGAGTGTGACCCGGGCTCATCCCAAAAGAAGACTGCAATTTTTGTGATATGTTTCAAAGACAATGTAACAATAGCAGATGCATCTCTACATTTCAGTAGGATAGAGCTGCAAAACTAGTGACAGTCTATTTTTGCAGCCTAAAATCTGACCTAGCATAAGCTACAGTAACATCCATGTATCATAGGGAAAGGGGGGGAACTCTGCAGAACAGGCACACAAAAGTCGAGATGTGATTATTTTGCTATCCCTCCCAACGTTTCAAAATTAAAGGTTCAGTATAAGATACTAGCTGCCCAGAGTTCCACAAAAGTGAGATGGATGGCATATAAATTCAATAAATAAATAAATAAATAAATAAATAAATAAACATCATGAATTATTATAAGTAATGGGTTGTTTTAAGCATGATTTCTTAAGAAAGCCACAACAACTGAATTTGTAGTTAACAATGAGTAAACAACAAAGGTTGCATTGGCTGGGATCACACAACATGTTGTAACAATTAAGCAAAGGACAAAAGTTACATTTTTCCAGAGAATTGTGTGCCTCCTGCCCCGATGGCCTTCCAGAAGCCTTGAAAAGCTGGCTACTCTCCCAGGGTCTGGGGTAGAATGGCTGTGGTCCCCTTGTTAGATAGGTTTTGGGATTTTGGATGTACTGTCTGGACAGATGTTTTAAAAAAATGTATCTTTCATATTATATATTTTGTATCTTGTTTGTTTCACATGGCCAACCACTCAGAGTGGTCTTGGCATCATATAAATAAAATCAATCAAAAATAAAAACGTGGTATCTAATTGTGGCAACAGCCCCAAACACAACTAATGAACTCCAAGCAGTGGTGGGATTCAAATATGTGAACAACCAGTTCTCTGTGTGGATGCTGCTTCCGGAAGTCCATTCTGGGCCTGGGCAACAATCCCACCACTGACTCCAAGTCATGTGCTTCACACCAAAATGAGTACAAATGTCCTTAGGATTGTGCTGATTCACTGCTCTGCCAAGATAAATCTATCTTTCTAGCTGATAGCAGGGACGAGGAGAAACTCCTCTGGTGAGTTTGCAGAAACAGAGTCAAGAAGTTGCTGATTCAAAATCCCCTGTGATCAAGACATTTTGCTTTGGATCCCCTACTAAGAAAGACACTGGAGGAAGGAAGCCAGACAGAAATGTGTTTTGCCTGGTCTAAGTCTGTTTCTACTATCAAGGGGAACATGAATGAAAGAGAAGATAAAGATATATAAATATTTGTGACATGGGAGCTGCCTTTTTTCACTTAAATCTCATTATTCTTTAAACCTCTCTGTCAAAGATAGGCGGAAAAAACTTATGTTCATTTCAGTCCTCCTAGGCTGCTTCTTTCTAAGTTATGGAAAAATGGATGCTACAAGGAGGACCAAACCTCTGTGATACAGGTAGTCCTCACTTATCAATCACAACTGAGACCAGCAATGGTTAAATATTGGAGACGGAACTGGGATATTCAAAGAAATGAGTGGTATAATGAAATATGGAATATGTCAATAAATGATAAATTAACAACAGAAATTAAATTTAAAAAAGGGATGATTAAAGTAAATAATTATAATGAAATATGGGATGACTTTATAAAAAAACATGTGATTGGTGGAAGGCAAGGGGAATAAACCTGCTCAAGAATACATGCTGTTTTGGAGGGGATAAAGGCACAATTGAAATATATTGTATATTGTTAGTTGTTATACGAGAAGAAATATAGGTAATAAAAATGGTCTCCAGGGGTGTGGGTGCACTGTAGTATTTTCATTTTTATACTGTTTTTTATTTAGATTTACATGTGTTATGTTTGTATTATTTGTATTTGAATAAAATAAAAGTTTATAAAAAACAACAACAACAACAACAACTGAGCCCAGCAATTATACCATCAAGCGATACGGTTATAAAGTGATATGTCACATGATGATCACACATAACTTAAGATGACACTTCATCAATTCCAGCTAAGGTCAATTAAGTGAATCATCATAGGTTGTTAAGCACATCAGGTGACCACAACTTGCGATTTCCTGCTGACTTCCCCACTGACTTTGCTTGTTGGAAGCTGGCTGTTGCAAATGGCAATCACATGGCTGCAGGACACTGCAAAGGCTGCAGCTTCAAAGTCAGGTTGTAAGTCTCCTTTTTCAGTGTCATTATACCTTTAAATGGGGAACAAATGGTTGGTAAGTGAGGACTCTCTAACTATTCAATCCACTTGGACTGCTCCATCAACAAGATGTGTCATCACTGTATGTTACATGCGACAGGAACCTCTTAATTTCTACTAACAGAGCTACATGTTTAACAAACCTTTAGCTCCTTCAAGAAGTTCAGTTTAGGAGATAAATTTGCATAAGGCCAGGGGGAGAGGTGAAAAGAGGGGTCAACCTAGAATCGCTATGTGGCCATAAATGAACTAAGTCCAATCCCTTATGTCTATGGATATTCTCAGTCATCCAGGTCATGGTTGTCCCAACCATGGACACTGCAACCATCATAAATACATGCCAGTTGCCAAGCATCCAAATTTTGATCACGTGACCATGGGGATGCTACAATGGTTGTAAATGTGAAAACCATCATACTGTAAATCACTTTTTTAGTGCTGTTGCAACTTTGAATAGTCATTAAATGAATGGTTGTAAGTCAAGGACTACCTTTCATAACTCTATGAAACCCAGATAGAGGTTCACTTTAAAATATATGAAGAAGGATATCTTAATAATAATAATAATAATAATAATAATAATAATAATAATAATAATAATAATAATAATAATAATAATAATAATAATAATAATAGTAAAGTTGGAAGGGACCTTGAAGGTCATCTAGTCCAACCCCTGCTCAGGCAGGAAACCCTATACCATTTCGGACAAATGGCTGTCCAGTCTCTTCTTAAAAAGTTCCAGTGTTGGAGCATTCACCGCTTCTGGAGGCAGATTGTTCCACTGGTTAATTGTTCTCACTGTCAGGAAGTTTCTCCTTAGTTCTAGATTGCTTCTCTCCTTGGTTAGTTTCCACCCGTTGTGTGTGCATTCCTTTTTGACAAGTGAAAATATTTGGAATTTTGAGGACATATTATGGAGTCAATGATTCCCATAATTCAATAGTTGGCAGGATGAATCACAAAAATCCCATTTTACTAAAGAAAAGGGGAGGCTGCCCTTCATCCTTTCAATTCTCCATTCTATTGCCACCATTCTCAAATGCTTTCTATCACTTCAAGTCTTATTTGTGCTTTTTTTTCTGGGTAAGATAGCAAACCATACTATGGAGACATATAATTTTTATTTTTTTAAAAAAACATCTCTGGGTTATACATAAAAAACAGAAAAATTTTCTGAAATAAAAGATTGGTGCTTTGCTTTGCAGGAAGCTAGGCTCTCAATTTTTTAAAATTAAACATTTCATTAAAATGCAGAGGAGGCTTAGAAACCTACCAGGCATCTTAAAAGGTGTCCATGGCCACAAAAGCATCCCCAGGTATTCCCACTGGTGTCCCAGGGCTTGATACAATGAAAGAGCTGATGCTAGGCAGTATAAACACTACCAATTATGTTGTCTCACAATGCATTCTAATCTCAGTAGTAAAAAGATACATGTACCCAATAGCTTTAAAACTACCAAACTCAATTGTTCCAAAATTGGAAGGAATTTTGAAATCTTTCTATAATCAGAATGAAGTCACCTCATGGTGGAGAACAATTGAAATAAAATTCATTCAGATTACAGGTGGTCCTCAACTTATGACCACAATGGAATTTAGAATTTTGGTCATATGTTGTTCTAGTTTAAGGAATGGTGACTCTGTAAACTGATTAGAGGGGGCTGTAAAGCACTGTGAAGTGGTATGTAAGTCTAAGTGCTATTGCTATTGTTTAGCAAATCTTTCAACATTGTGCAGAAGGTAAGAAGGATGTATGATGTATCCTTGGTTGTTTAATGTATTCATGGATAAATATGGAAGGAATGCTCATGGTGATGTTAGAAGTGTATTACTTGGAGGCATGAATGTGTATGCACTTTTCATTAGAAATAATGCCATATTATTGGCTGAGGTACTGTATGATGCAACAAAGTATAAATCTGAAAACATATGTTTCAAAACCAAAATATTTTATGTTTGACAAGGGAAAAGCAGTGTATTATTCCATGTTATACAGTGTGTGTGTGTGTGTGTGTGTGTGTGTGTGTGTGTGTTAAAAAACTAAAATACATGAATTTATGTACCTTGATAGAAATGTTTAGAAAGAGTAGGAAAATGAATGGAAGCATTTAAAGAGGTGCATATGCTGGTATAATGGTCTGTTGCAAAAAAAAAAAAAAAAGAATGTTGAACATTCATTGTGGCTGTGTTTAGGAATATGCTTCTGCATACTTACTTATATTAAAGTGGTAATAGGCTAGGTCAGACGAAACATAAAGGTGAGTTGGATGCAGTGGAAATAGTATATTTATGTATGTGTGGTTTTAAAAAAAGAAAATACAGGGAAGTATGAATGGATGCTGAATTAATGTGGTCTGTAACTAAAAGCAAGTGGGAAATAGGTGGGTTGGTCAATGAACTAGAATCCAATAGCAAAAGATAATTTTGAGAGAAAGAGGAGGGCACTGAATAAGTTATGTTGCATAAAGTAAATGAGATCCTTTAAGAGAGAGAAATGAGGTTTAAAGAGCATAAAAGCAAAGTGGTATATGGATAGGCTGAAAACAAGGATAGTTTGCAAGGACATAAAGACAGGGAGAGGTACAGTAAAGTGAAGGATACTGGCATAAAACCGTATTTAGATTTCCTTTTCTTACCTCTTGGCTTAGTGTATTTGACTTATTTCATATTCCTTTTCAGTGCTTTACATAATCTTGGTTATTTGTAAAGGGGAAAGCATGATGGATATGTATGTATGCTGAACACTGGACATCTAGCAACGTTGCATCAGTTAATAAAACATAACTGCAGCAGCTGTTCTCCTTCGACTCATGTAATTTGGAAAGCCTCCAGCGAGATGCTCAAGAAGGAAAAAAAGGCAACTTAAGCATTCTGTTACTTAAATTGTAGGAGAATGGTAAATGTTTATTGATCTTGATGCAACTGCATTTTAACTGTTCTTACAACCAAATAAATGCAGAATATATGGTAATTTATCCTTCATATTAAAATCTACAAAATTACAAAACTGTTGTACTGGCTATTCAAGAGCCTACTAATAGTGTAACTATTGTATTATTGTTAATTATACACATTGTCAATGGTTTAAACAGTGCATAAAATCATTTTGTGTATGTATGTATGTATGTATGTATGTATGTATGTATGTATGTATGTATGTATGTCAGTGACTAACAAAACAAATTATTTAAAAAAAAAATAGCAAAACATTGTGGCTTTTCCCTCTATCAGCTATCTGTGGTGGATAAATATGCCATGCCCAAGTTAACAGTTCTGGAATGATAAGGATGACTGTCCCAAAGTGCTTTTTCCAAAAGGCAACTGGGCTTTCTTGGTATTTTTTTTCTTTAAAAGCATTTCATTTATCATCCAAGAGTATAGATCTATGGTAAAACAGAAGCTTCTTGGATGAATCCAGTTGCCTTTTGGGATAACCATGACCTGGATGATTGAGTAACATCACAGATGATAAGGATGACTATTCTAAAGAATGGCAGTTGCTTCACCAAATTAGGGCCATTGTAGCATTAAAATGGAAAGATGATTCAGACTGATATCCCTAGTACTGTATCAATCTCTAGTTTTTGATGCTGGACCAGGGTAGAAATATTCCTTGTAATCAGTGACAGGCTATGATTATCAGAATTGAAGGATTCCTTTCTTTCACTTCCTAAGTTGCAGATACATAGTTTTCTTTTAAAAATTTAGTATTGTTACTTACTGTTCTATGGATGTAACATATTAGGCATTGCTGTTCAGTAATATAAATTTTTGCAATAATTTTCAGAACTCACAAGGGATTTTTTTTCATATTATAGCTTCAGCTGTTCATACTGTTTACCATAGATCTATAATTCCTGAGATCCTATTTTTTGCTTTGATACTTCTATATGTTATGTGTGTGTGTTTATGCCTCCAAATCAGGGAGAAATCCCTGCAGTTTTCTTAGCAAGGTTTTTCAAAAGCGGCCTGTCATTGCCTGCTTCTTAGGGCTGACACTGACTGGCCCAAGATCACCCAGCTGAATTCACGACTAAGATAGCACTACAGTATAACACATGGTCTCCTGCATACTAGCCTGGTGCCTTAACCACTACACCAAACTGGCTCTCATATATACTATTTATAGCCTAAATATATTAAACCCACTGGTGGAGAAGGAAATCATACAGATGTATCTGCATATCATTTTAATTTTTTTTTAATTTTCATGTGAGAAAATACTTAGCAAGAGCTGCATATCAATCAGTGCTATTTTTGTCCTGATTTCTTTTTCAGGGTAAATAGAATTTACCTAAATGATAAAATACCAATTCCATTTATAGCAGATTACCTCCAGATTCAAATGAGATCAAGGCTGCATCCATAATTTTCAGAAAGGAACTCATAATCATATGAATAGTCGAAAGGGAATCGTTTGCATTCAGATGGAATACTGATGACTGACAACGTTTGATGTTATTGTTCAAGGTCTGAAATAAGTTTTTATTTGATATTAAATGTCAATATCCAAGGTGTCAGACTACCCACTAGGTGAATATGATAGTCCACGAGGATTATATAAATGTTTAAGCCCTAAAGAAGATCTTATTCTCATCAGTTTAGAACGGGAAGAAAACCAACAGCAACTAAGCACAACAAAATGACATTAATCAACAAAACCTGACAATTTGGTTTGTTCATTAAGCCAGCTTTTCAGGACCTTTTCAGCCACTACATTGGAAAAGCCAATGCATATAAGTGGCCTAACATTTGATGTCAAGCCACTGACATCACCACAAAAATAATGTGATAGCTACAATAGGAATTTAGTGACTTTTTCCAGAATTACCCACACTCTTGGTCCTCTCATTTTTAACTAATCCAACCAACCATAGCTAGCCCCTTCTTCCCAAGAACCTCTACAAACAGAGCACAATTAACTATTCAGTCCAACTACTCCTTGTCCTGTCAGTTGTAGGAGAAAGAAGTACCTATTTCCTCATGGGATGGAGTCCAAAGGCAACCATCTAGTTCAGGAGAGGAGAGAAAAAAGTGCATTGGCACACCTCCTCCACCCCATCCCCAGCAGTTTGCATTTCACTTTTCTTTTACATAAAGAATAAGTACAGGTAGTCCTCGACTTACAACTATTCATTCAGTGACCACTCGAAATTACAGCGACACTGAAAAAAGTGAGTTTTTCACACTTATGACAGTTGCAGCAACCCCCCCGTTACATGCTTAAAATTCAGACACTTGTCAATTGGCATCTTTCTGAGGGGTCCTTGATGCTCTCTGAGCTTGGCTGTTTTGTTGCAGACATTTCATTACCAAAACTACTGATGTTGATGCACTGATGATGTTACCTACTTTGGGTAATGAAATGTCTACAAGAAAACAACCAAGCTCAGAGAGCACCAAGCACCCCCTCATGTCAACCTTGAGCTACAAATATTCTCCTTTATTGGTATGTATTTAGGATGGTCGCAGTGTCCTGGGATCATGGGATTTTGCGACCTTCTGACAAGCAAAGTCAGTGGGGAAGCCAGGGTTCACTTAACTGTGCTACTAACTTAACAACTGCAACGATTCACTTAACAACCATGCCAAGAAAGGTTATAAAAGGTTATAAAAAAAACCCATCTTGTTTAGCAATGGAAATTTTGGCCTCAATTGTGGTCCTAAATCGAGGACTACCTTCACTGGGGAATATAATCTCAAATCCTGATTATGTGTGTCATCCAACCCGGTGCAGAATTTAACAAGGAACAGATATATAGCTTTTGCTCAGTGTCTTAAACTCCGGAGGAGAAAAGCTTTGGAAGTTTGTTTGGCACGAAATGGACCATTGCAGAAGGCAGGAGCGCGGAAGCGTCGCCTCGCCTCACCAGCAACGCGACTCGTGTCCGCGGTCGGCCTTTCTGGACCGGGCGGCAATGTCCACCTAAGAAACGCGGGGTATTTGCCTTCCACGCGAGACTTTTTCAAGGGAAAGCAGCCCACCGCGCTTCAGCCGTCCTCGGTCCTCGCTTCTCTTTCCACCTCCCTCAAACTCCTCCGCCGCTGGCTGACCTCGCCTCGGGACTAGTAGGCGTCGCGGAGAAGAGAGACGAGGCGGTTCGCCGCTGAACCCCCAGCAACCTCTGTAGTGCTCTGGCTCGTTGTTTTTTTCCCCCCTCCTCTCAAAGCAACCCGCCTTCCCACAGATTTAACGGGCGGGATGGGCGCTCGCTCTTTACTTCTTTGAGGAAACAATGAAGTAGATTCGCGCTCTCTTCACACTTCCAGGACTCTAGAAATCGAGACCGCGCCCGAGGGCGTCTGTGGGGGCAGCGGCGGAGGGAAGCAGTCCGCTTGGGCCCAAGCGCACAGTGCTCTCCTCCCTGCCCTCGCCACGGCTTGGCAAACGGGGCCCCAAAGACACCCCCCCATATCCCCGCGGAGTGTTTGCAAGGTCTCTGGCCGCTTAGAGAGCCTCGCCGCCTGAGCGCTCGAGAACGAGCAGGGGAAGCGAGCGTCAGTCCCGCAGCCCCTCAGCAGCGGACGGCGCCGCACTACCGAGGGAATGCTGGACGGCGGTCGCCCCAGCCAAAAGAACAAGAGACACGTGCCCGCGGACACGTTCCTCTCCTCCTCCCCGGCACTTTCCGCGGCAGCGGGATAGTCTCCTCTTGCTCTAGCTTTTCCAGAAGCGCCGTTGTTTTTTTTACGCGCCTGTTCCCGCTCCCCCGGCGCGTCCTCGACCGTTCTCCCATCTTTGATCTGTAGACGCTCGCCGCAGTCCCAGTCGTTTCTCCATCTGGGCGGTGGAGGCTACCTCAGAAACGGGAGCATCCTCGGGGCTTTCCCGATTATTTCTGAGAAAGTTCTCCCTCGCCCCAAAGAGACGGTCGCCGTCGTTTCAACACTTCATTTGCCCAAACTGGAGCCCGGCTTTTAGGAGGACGCCGTCGTATCTGCTCCTTCCCTTGTAAAGACAGATACCCCCCCCCCCGAGTTTCCTCCCTCGCGCTTTCTAACACAGCTTCCATATATCGCCGCTCTCCCCACCAGCCACCCCAACTCATCCTTGGGTTTTCTCTCACACACTTCTACAAGCACCTCCACGATTGGGACTTCGGTCCCCACAAAGAAGAGACGGGGGACTTAAAACACACGTCCTGTCACCCCAATATTTCTCAGTCATCCTCAGTATCAATTCTAGGTGCTTTAAGCCTCCCCCCCCCCCTTCTGCCAGTTCGTACGAGTGTATCCATGTCGGCGGGAAAGCGAGGGACGGCCACTTGTACCCACACTTCTCGACAGCAACGGTGCCGATCGTGGCTCTCATCCCACGCAATACTCCCCCCCCCCTCCGTGACCGAAATAACCGCAGCTGTCACAGAAAACTCCCGTTCTTCTCAACTCCGTCTGCCCCGCCGTCGTCCCCTACCCGAAAGAAACAGCCTCCGCAACAGATGCTACCCCAGCCCACGAGCATCGTCCCCCCCCCATCAACGCCACGTCGAAAGACCCGGAGAGAAATCGAGCCGAAAACCCCTCCCCGGGCTTTTGACTCTCAATGGCCCAAGGTGAACCCCTCTGTCGCCCAATAACTACTACGGGATTAGAAATCCCGGTCGGAACAACCACGCCGAAGCAAATGGCAGCGTTTCTCTCTTAATGACCCCCCCCCCACATGACTTAATCTTACCAATTCTTTCCATCTCCAGTTCGGACACCCACCCACCCACCCCGAAACCCACCCACTCCCAGAGTTTGCTACGCTAACGCTAATTCGCCGCCGGCCAAGCATCTTTGCTCGCCGTGGCTCGTTTTAAACCTTCGGCAAAAGATATACTTGAAGGTGTGTGTGTGTGGAGTGTGTGTGTGTGGGGGGGGGGGCTAACCTTAGATGCCCCCTCCTGCCTCTCCGCCCCCCGGCCCACACCACCATCATCACACGAGGGTCCTGGGGCGGTCTTGCTCATTGGGCTGCCCGCTTACCTTTTTCAGCGCGGACATTCTAGTGCATTATTCATTTAGCGTATAAGTGGATTGCATGCTGCGTTCAACGAGTCAGGTGGAGGAGAAGCCGGGGCAGAAGGAGATAGTAGTGGTAATAACAGTGGTGGCAGTAGTGAAGGTGAAGAAGAAGAAGAAAAGAGGCAGAGAAGTATGCATAATAACATTATCCCCCGGGTGTATTTGTCTCATAGACTCGCGCGCGGCCGACACACATTCGGAAAACGGCGCCGCTGGGTAGTTCCCTCGTCGCGGTCCAGGCGCAGCCGGCTGCTCCGTAAAAAAAAAAAGCGGCTGTGCGCTGAGCCAAGCGGCTTTGCTCGCTGCTGCTGCCGCTGTCCGAACCGCTCTCGAAGCGGAATTCTCACGTTCTGCGCAGCCGCGCACGGTCTCCCCACGCCCTCCCTTCCACAGCTCGGCAGGCGGGGCGCGGTTCAGTCCCCGGCCAGGCAGCCCTCGAGGGGAGAGGTCTTCCCCGCCCTTGGAACGCTGGCGTAGGGACCGCCCCTTTCAGCGCAAGGGCCAATGGGAAGCCAGGGCTTCTGCGGATAGATACGCCCGGATGGAAAGAGGAAGCTGGGAGCGGGTCGGAGCTTCAGTGGCAGCAGCAGTAGGAGAACGTGGAGGGCTGTTTTCAACTTGGTGCCTATGCTTCTCCCTTTGTGAGGGGTGTGAGCCCTTCGCTGCTTTTGTGCGCCTCTCTGGGACACATGGCCTTGAACAGGAGGAGGAGAGAAGGTGAGGCGGCGGGGCGAGCTGGGGAAGCAGGCAAACAAGAACGTCACTATGCAGGAAGCATAGAGATCAAGCGGGGACGGGCTGGACAAATATCTCCCCCCCTCCTCCTCGTCCCAAGTATAGTAGTGGAGTTTGCTGTGATCGGTAGAGAAGTTTAGTTTAGTTTAGTTTAGTTTATTGTATTTATATCCCGCCCTTCTCCTTGCGGACTCAGGGCGGCTAACAGGCTGATAAAACACATACAAAATACCAAATACTATAGTTAAAAAACATAATTAAAAGAAAATATTAATACTTGGCCTATATTTAATTTAAAATTATTTTTAAAAACCCGGTTTTTTAAAGGCTTTGTTTGTGTTTTGGGCATGGATAAGGCACTAAAGGCTAACGAGAAGAGCCTCAAGACTTTTCTGCTGTTAAGGGGTGAGAAGATTGGAAGAAGCTGTGGAAAGAGGTCATCAAACAGCGTGGATGAGAGAGAGAGAGAGAGAAGGAGAGACTTTAGGTTTGCTCATGATGCCTGTCACATGGGTTGGTGGGCAAAGTAAAGTCCTATAGAAGTGAAGCTGACAAAGTGACACAGTAAGATTTATCTGTTTCGGTTCCACCTCCAGGTAATTCACACAGTTGCCAGGAAGCAGGATCAACGTGCAGGCCAGCAAATCTGAGGAATGCCATACCAGGAAAGACTGGACTCTGGTTATTAAGAAGTCACATCCTAAGATCCCCAAATTGGGGATTGCTGAATGTCAACTTGGCCAGAAAAGATTCCTTTCAATTGCTAAAGAAAACGTGTTTGTCATTTTTCAGCCAAGTGCTGAAACATATTTCAGGGAGTGATTGATGAAATTATATATTACTGGTTTTTATTTCTCGAATATTGCATCACATACATATACAAGTTTTAATGTTTTTAAAAGAGTGCCTGGGACCTTGAGATGAATTGATCTATATACCAGATAAAGCTAAATTGTCAGGAATGCAGCAAACCACAATTTTGAAATTGAAATTGTCCTATTTACAGAGATAGACCTACTATTACATAAGTGAGTCGGCCTCATCCAGAGTGGGTAGGNCCCCGAAACCCACCCACTCCCAGAGTTTGCTACGCTAACGCTAATTCGCCGCCGGCCAAGCATCTTTGCTCGCCGTGGCTCGTTTTAAACCTTCGGCAAAAGATATACTTGAAGGTGCGTGTGTGTGGAGTGTGTGTGTGTGTGTGGGGAGGGGGGGCTAACCTTAGATGCCCCCTCCTGCCTCTCCGCCCCCCGGCCCACACCACCATCATCCCACGAGGGTCCTGGGGCGGTCTTGCTCATTGGGCTGCCCGCTTACCTTTTTCAGCGCGGACATTCTAGTGCATTATTCATTTAGCGTATAAGTGGATTGCATGCTGCGTTCAACGAGTCAGGTGGAGGAGAAGCCGGGGCAGAAGGAGATAGTAGTGGTAATAACAGTGGTGGCAGTAGTGGAGGTGAAGAAGAAGAAGAAAAGAGGCAGAGAAGTATGCATAATAACATTATCCCCCGGGTGTATTTGTCTCATAGACTCGCGCGCGGCCGACACACAATTCGGAAAACGGCGCCGCTGGGTAGTTCCCTCGTCGCGGTCCAGGCGCAGCCGGCTGCTCCGTAAAAAAAAAAAGCGACTGTGCGCTGAGCCAAGCGGCTTTGCTCGCTGCTGCTGCCGCTGTCCGAACCGCTCTCGAAGCGGAATTCTCACGTTCTGCGCAGCCGCGCACGGTCTCCCCACGCCCTCCCTTCCAGAGCTCGGCAGGCGGGGCGCGGTTCAGTCCCCGGCCAGGCAGCCCTCGAGGGGAGAGGTCTTCCCCGCCCTTGGAACGCTGGCGTAGGGACCGCCCCTTTCAGCGCAAGGGCCAATGGGAAGCCAGGGCTTCTACGGATAGATACGCCCGGATGGAAAGAGGAAGCTGGGAGCGGGTCGGAGCTTCAGCGGCAGCAGCAGTAGGAGAACGTGGAGGGCTGTTCTCAACTTGGTGCCTATGGTTCTCCCTTTGCGAGGGGTGTGAGCCCTTCGCTGCTTTTGTGCGCCTCTCTGGGACACATGGCCTTGAACAGGAGGAGGAGAGAAGGTGAGGCGGCGGGGCGAGCTGGGGAAGCAGGCAAACAAGAACGTCACTATGCAGGAAGCATAGAGATCAAGCGGGGACGGGCTGGACAAATATCCCCCCTCCTCCTCCTCCTCGTCCCAAGTATAGTAGTGGAGTTTGCTGTGATCGGTAGAGAAAAAGGCTTTGTTTGTGTTTGGGGCATGGATAAGGCACTAAAGGCTAACGAGAAGAGCCTCAAGACTTTTCTGCTGTTAAGGGGTGAGAAGATTGGAAGAAGCTGTGGAAAGAGGTCATCAAACAGCGTGGATGAGAGAGAGAGAGAGAGAGGAGAGACTTTAGGTTTGCTCATGATGCCTGCCACATGGGTTGGTGAGCAAAGTAAGGTCCTATAGAAGTGAAGCTGACAAAGTGACACAGTAAGATTTATCTGTTTCGGTTCCACCTCCAGGTAATTCACACAGTTGCCAGGAAGCATGATCAACGTGCAGGCCCGCAAATCTGAGGAATGCCATACCAGGAAAGACTGGACTCTGGTTATTAAGAAGTCACATCCTAAGATCCCCAAATTGGGGATTGCTGAATGTCAACTTGGCCAGAAAAGATTCCTTTCAATTGCTAAAGAAAACGTGTTTGTCATTTTTCAGCCAAGTGCTGAAAAATATTTCAGTGAGTGATTGATGAAATTATATATTACTGGTTTTTATTTCTCTAATATTGCATCACATACATATACAAGTTTTAATGTTTTTAAAAGAGTGCCTGGGACCTTGAGATGAATTGATCTATATACCAGATAAAGCTAAATTGTCAGGAATGCAGCAAACCACAATTTTGAAATTGAAATTGTCCTATTTACAGAGATAGACCTACTATTACATAAGTGAGTCGGCCTCATCCAGAGTGGGTAGGGGGAAATGGGTAGTGACTTGCCCAAGGACAAGACTACCATGAATAAAGTGTAAAGTGTCACATGGTCTCCCAGTCCCCCCTAAATTAACTTGCAATTTTCAGATATACTCAAATAGCCTGTCCTGTTGTCAGTGTTAAAATAAGACAACAGTGGGATTTGGTATTTAAACTGGAAAGGTTGATAACTTATTCTTCAAGCTGCAAATAACATGCATCAGCCCTATAACTAAATCTTGGAAGATAAAATAGAGTGATCCATGTACTACCTACTAATGGAGTTGCATTATTCTAAAATTATGCTTGTAAATATGTTGGGAAGATTTTTGTAGTAAATCTTGGAAGTTTTAAATTCTTCTGGCTGGATTCAGAGGGAAATATCAATGAACAACCATTAGCCTAGTATAGGCCAAAATGCATTCTTGACTGCTATATATTTTTCTACTTTTTACCTTCGTATGGTGGGATGGCATTCATCATATCTGCTGCCATAAGGAAGTCCTAATGTGGAAGATGCAGAAATATGTGTTTATTTAGTATTTGTATCTCGCCTTTATTTTATAAATTAATCAAGGCAGCGAATGTACCTAATTTTCCTTCCTCTCCTGTTTTCCTCACAAGTCTGTGAGTTGGTTGGACTGAGAGAAAGTGACTGGCCCACCAGCCAGCTTTAATGCCTAAGGCAGGACTAGAACTCACAATCTCCAGCTTTCTAGCCTGGTGCCTTAATCAATGTCTAGGTCAGGGTTATCAAACTGCTGGTCCGCGGGCTGGTTGCATCATGCAGAGGCTGCGCCCACTCCAGCTCCAGCAACACAAAAAAAGTTGCAATATGTCACAACATGTCATGTGATGTGGCGAGTTTGACACCCGTGGTCTAGGTCATTATTCCTGTATAAGTGAGAAGTTTATAGAACCAGTATTATGGCAGGAACATAATGATATGATATGAGTGGAGCTGCATTTCCATGAAAATTATAAATTATTTCCACTGGCTCTAATATCTTCTGTGGAGCCTGACTATAAATCAAAATATTGTGAAAGTAGAGAATCTTATCCAGAGTGGGTGTTTTTTAAGGGGAGGGGGGCGAAGTTAGTTATAGTAAACCTCAATATAAGATATATAGGCTCAGCTAGATGGCAGTACCAAGCTGACCTTGGCTGATCTTTAAAAAGTAATCAGGGTTGGACCTGGTTAGTGTTTATATGATAGATATAAAGTCTTTAGGTTAGATTTGGAAAGTGAAAAAAATATCCTGGAAGAAGGCAGTAATGAATCTCTTCATATTATTTCCAAAGGAATTCAATGAAGATATGCATTATTATATGTGAAGATGTCTAATATAACATCTTTAAAAGCCATGGTTCTAAACACTTTGTATGTGTGAACCCAGCCAGAGAATGTAAACAATAATGGGTTGCTTGTTAGAGGAATAAGTCTTAGTTTGTCAGTAATGCTAACATTGGGAGTACTAAGTTATTATTTGTTCAACCTGTTCAGATAGTGAGAAAACCTGAAGAGTAGCAGTTGGACAGAAGGAAAGAGCATAAATGTGCATTTACAATATTAGTTTTGGTTATCTGTTAAATCTATTAAAAGGTTTCCTGTGTCATTTACAGTAGTTATTCCAGTGAAATTAGGAATGACAAAGAGAGCTAGATTTTTCACAATTTTAAAATGTAGATAAGGGTTCTTGAAGTGGTTGTAAAACAATAGAGTCATTTACCATTGGAACTTTGCTGTTGAAGCAAAGGAACACCTTATCCTCTGGGTCAGCAAAAAACTTAAGCAATGTAATTACTGTCAGTTCCACTCTTCCTTTACAGCTGTTCTGGCCAAATTATGTGATTCTAACTGATGGGTGTGCTAATACACCCTTCTGTTCGTCTCTCCAGAGTGTGCAATTCTTCCCCTTGGTAAATGTCATTTGTAGCATGGAAAAGCCAAGCTGTTTTATTTATTGATTCTGTGTCATTTTTGCCCATTGCAACATTTCATCTTGCAGAAGTTCACCATCACACCAGTTCAGGTTTGCACAAATCCGCCTCTGCCCTCAATTCCCCTTCTCTTAAGTTTTATTTGTAAGAATTTCATATATATCATTTGGAGCTAGAAGAGAAGATTGACCACATTAAGGAAACTGACAAAAACTGTTTGGAATTTGGAGATATTTACCTCTCCATTCCTTGAATTCTTTTGCAAAATCATCTCTTTTCAATAGCATAAGGGGTAATGAAATATCATGCTCATGTATAATGGGTAAATTGGGGAGAACAAGAGAAAGGGATGGGCTGGAAGAAGCAACTAGGTTTATATAAGCTAGGTATCTTTACAGGTACATTTTAAAAGGAAAGGGGGGACAAACAAAAGATCTGGTTTTAACTGAGAAGCAGCCGATGCTAGCCATTCAAGGGGAAGGTGATAAAACCATACACACCTGGTACAACACCCAGAGACAGGTGTTTTGCCCTTCCTTGTTTGTTTATGGCCTTCAAGTCAGTCTTGACTGCTGGCAATTGTCTGGGCATTTGCTGCAGTGTTCTTGGCAACACCTTTTCTTTCAGAAATGATTTGCCCTTCCCTGCTTTTTAGGGCTAAGAAAGAGTGACTGGTCTATGGTCACCCAGCCATATGGGATTAGAGCTCACAATCTCTTGGCTTTGTAGCCTGATGCCTTAACCACTATACCAAACTGGCTCTCTCCTTGCGCTAGCTGCTACAAAACAATACTGATTTTAGAGACAAAATCTAAAAGTGATTGGATATGATTTATGTACCCTGTTATAATGGGTCCCTGTCACCTTTGGTAGGAAAAGCTTCATTTAATCTGCACCACAGTGAATACAGACAGGTTTAATATTGGACTGAGAACTAGATAAGTCTAGTTTAAAGGAGGAATATGGGTTGCTGGAATATACTGGAGTCTGTTTAAACTTCCAAGTATTTTGTCTTGTTACTTCTGTACATTTTATGTCATCGGTCTTTTCTGCATGCTTCATGTTTCTCCTCTCAATGCCCTTTTAATTAATTTTCCAAATTAAAAATAATTTCTGCAGCATTATAATTCTTGGCTCCTTTCTTCAGGGAGACTGGAACAGATTCAACTTTCATTTGTACAAAATCAGCTAGCTCATCACAAGTCTATACAGATCGTAGAATTTTTACACAATTGATGTTGGTTATGCCCTTTTTCATTGTAGAATTTTATTTGCTTCTTATTTGATTAGTAAAACATAACTTAGAGCAGAACCTAAGGTAACAGAAAATTTAAACCCTTTTATTGCCATCACATATTTCTCTAAACTTTATCAAAATAGGCAGTTTGTTTTTGTATCCTATTTCTTGGATGAAGTATATTTATGGAAGGTTGGTTAATGGAAGGTTTCAGTACTAATCTAAGATATTTTTCTTGTTAGATATCATATGATATAGATGATGGCTTCATTTTTCTATTATGTTGTCCCTTCAACAGTAAAAAAAAAATAGCCATCTTCTACTAGCTTTGAATTTTTATCAATTTCCAGGGCCAGTTTTCTTAATAAGTAGTAATGCAAGAATGACAAGGAAAAGATTCTTTGCATTTATTATTAAATTGAAAACATTAATATCACATTTGTTTTTACATAGCTTATTTGTGAAAAACATACTTGTCTGAATTATGTATTAATAAATGTACATATTTAGTGTTTCTGTCAGCATACTTTATAGCCCAGAATTTTGCATACCTGTAGATCCATTTTTAAAAGGGGGAAATATGAAGGTGCTCTTGTATGCACTGACTATATATAGGAAAATGTTTCTTATTCACAATATAGAAATAACAAAGATGAGATACAGAGCTAGTTTTCAAATAAAGCTTAAATATCTTGTTCTTTAAGAACAGTTTTTAAAAAGATGCATTTGCAGATATGTATGTGAAAATACTCACAACCTCTCTCAGGTGTTCAGGGGAAGTGGTTGAGCAAGGGGTCTCATTGATGTTGAAGTTACTGAAATTTATGGGCATGAAATGTTACAGGAGATCCACATCTGGAGATCTGCACTGTTCGCCCAGATCTTTTTTGTTAAAGATATTGTTCTTATTAAGAGAGAAAATAGACAAAATAAAAATCATTGTGGGCTGGCGATTCGAGCTTGTGAGTCTTGTATAGAATGCTCTGTGAAACTATAATGGTGAATTGCAACACATCTGAAAATAGCTGTAACTTTTTTCTACCTCTAATTCACACAGCTGTTTTTTTAATATTTATTTATTAGATTTCTTTTCATCCCTTATTACATTACAAGTAATAATGTAATATTACTTATTACATTATTACTTACTGTATTATATTACTTACTTACATTTAAGTAATGTAATGTAATATTGTAATAATATAAGCAGATATACATAGTACTTCTTCCTCTTCCTATTTTCCCCAGAACAACAATACTGGGAGGTGGGTTGAGTTGTGAGAAAGTGACTGGCCCAAAATTACCCAGCAAGTTCCTAAATATCTTAGGATCTGACTTTTTTTCATATGTTTCTAGTAAGTACTTCTGCCAAATGAAGTGATGGTGGCTGATCATTAGTGAGCAAAGTTCTATTATAGTGATATCAAAATGGCTTCTGCAAAGACATTTGCCAAGTGTTATCCTTCTGGTCTTTTAGATTCCCAGCGAAGACATTTTCGTTCAGACATTTATTTATATTTACAACATTTCTTTTTGTTTGGAAGATTTTATGTATAAAATTCTGAACGATTTTTGAACGACATGTTTTTATGTTATTAACTGTTTCATTTGGTATTTTAGTAGTACATTTATGAGCTGCCAGCTATTCATCTTTATGGATAACTGTACTTGTATAAATATAGTAATGAACTACTGCTCATTGACAAGGTTGTTTCTAAAGGTTCTCTTTAGCAGGAGCTTTTTTTGAATAGAGAAAGAAAAGGAACAAACAGATGTTACTGGTTTTCCACTTGGCAATTTGGTGTACTGTGTAATTGGTCCTAGTGAAAGCACAAAACAGAGGGCTAATTTTCTCTTCATGCATTCTGCACCTCCTATGATGATGTCATATTTTTTGTAATTGGTTTCTGGATGCATCCTAAGGCAGCTTGCACTACAATTTCATCTCGTAAGTATTACCATTAGATATTGCTATTGTATTCTCTTTTCCCAACTTTATTTGTTCTTTAAGTTTTTGAACGGCTAATATAATCTTCAGAATATAATCTGTAGGGATAAAGGTGATGGGGCACAGGTAATGCTTGATTTATGACCACTATTGAGCCCAAAATTTCTGTTGCTAAGCAAGACAGTTGTTAAAATCAATTTTGTTCTCTTTTATGAGCTTTTTTTTAACCACATTTGTTAAATGAATCACTGTAATTGTTTAGGTTGTTAAGTGAATCTGGCTTCCCCATTGACTGCTTGTCAGAAGATCACAAAAGGTGATCACATGTCCCCGGGACACGGCAACTGTCATAAATGCTTATTACATAATTTCTTTCCAACATAGCATTGGATTGGAAACTATAAAAGGAAGGACAATTGGCAAGACAAAACTCAACTTCTCAAGGGCCTGAAGTAGACCAATTGATGTTACCATAGTTTTTTTTTTTAAAGAAAAAAATTCAAACTGGTTGGGAATAATGAAATAAAACACCAGATGGATTCCAAGGCAGTATGGTAATGTGTTTGAATACTAGGCAGAGATTATTGTAAGGCAGGAATAGTGAAAGACCACAGTGTTTGGAAGGCAGTAGTTGCAGTGGATAGTTTAATGGTACATATTGGTTGAGGCACGTTGTTGGATTGATTCCTGGATTTAAAGGGGCTTTATCTTAGCTTTTTCAAATTGTATTAAGTCTGTTCTAGAACAGCAAAAACTATGCCCAGTTGTTTTCAGTAGAGGCTGAGGGTTCTAGATATTGCAAAAGCTGGATTGGTAAGCTGCAAGAGACCCTGAGGAATGAAATTGTCCGCCCCTGTTGTAGGCCGCATTAAATGTGATCTAGTGGCAAATACTGTTAACATCTGAGTCTTTGTCTGTGAAAACAGATTTGCACTTGGCCAGCATTCCTTTGAAATTGGAATAGTGTAATAGAGAATCTTGAATGTAATTTGTGAGTGCAGGGTTTGTGAATGGAGTGGTGTATATCTGCTGCAGGTGATTGATAGGAAAACTAGGGATATAGAGACAGCATTTTGGGCCATGGACAAATACAACGGAGCCTCTTTAAGTTTAGAAAATGTCATCCTTGCCTTCGGTTGCTAAACTACATTCTTGCTGCTGTATTCTTCTGCATATGTGCATTCTGTTTGTGACAGATGCTGTTCATACTGTGCAACGATATGCCCAGGTGTTCGTTTTTCTTTCGAAAAGTTATACAAGCTGCTCCACCTTCCCTTCCCTGTGATATTTCTTGTTTACACTGGGATGTGCAGAAGCTTGCCTACAGGCATATCTAAATTAATAGTACTAGGAAAAAAAAATCTCCCCAGGCACGTTGTATATAATTTTCCACTACAAAAGCAGCTTTAAATATGGTTTCTGTTCACAGTCGTTACTGTGAACAGAATGATTGTTTCAGGTGCCTTATTCAGAATACAAACAGTCCATGATTTAAAAGAGAGCCAGGTTACGTTTCCAACTTTTCTTTTGCCTGAAATAAAAAAAAACCTGAAAAGATTTTGTTTCTTGAGGAATGTAATTATTATTTTCTTGGCAATTATATTAGTCATCCTTACTGCACAGATGTCATTTTCTTCTCAGCTTTTCTGATAAAGATGGCATTATTGAAGTTTTCTTAGTGTTGTGAATTGTTTGCATGAATTTGCCTGGGTATCAATGACAAATGACAACTTTGGGTATTTTACTATTTACCATTTACCATTAGAAGAAAAGCTGTAGGCCTTTACTTGGCCAAGGCCAAGAAAAAGTAAGCATACGAAGAAAAACTTTCCCATAGAAAGGGCTAAAAGAAACACAAAGTATTCACCTAGATACATTAAACAAGTGACAGTTTACAAAACCTATTATTTCAGAAGGGTTTGTGTAGGTCTTTAAGCAAGTATGATTTGATAACAAAAATTACATGGTTCTACATAACTGCTATCTGTGCCTCCAAATAATGTTGGAAACAAGCAGAATTTCACCTGGGTTGGATCTAGGCTTCTAAGAAGCATATCTTTCATGCCTTTAATGTGCATTGGGGCTAAAAAAATGTTCCCCTCAGTTGTTGGTGAACTCTAATTCTAAGGTCCTTCACCAATAGTCATCTTTGCTAAGGGCATGGAAGTTGTAATAAGGTTGCATCTTGAGGGTTGCTGATTCATCAGCCCAAGTTAACATTTCTTTTATCATTTGAAAATTATATAATTTGTTATGGGGCTCATGTACCGTAATTTTACTTTTCAGTTAAAAAATGAAAATAGCTGAGGTGGTCGCTGTTTCTGATATCCATTCTCTCTTTTTCTCTTTCTTCATTTATATGTAGCACAAATTACCTGACAAAACTTTGCAAAGTTTACATGACCTGAAAAGTCTTGTTGGCTAATAGCAAGGCTACCTGATAATCATATGATGGCCCTGCCATTGTTACTAAAAAAATAATAAATCAAATTTTGCATAAGGCCAAATGAAATCTACAAAGTAAAAGTGCATGTGTAACCTTTAAATTTCTTCCATACCACAAGGACACAAGCAGAAGATTACAAAAATTTTGAGGTACCTGCCCTGTAGCAGTACAAAAGAAAGAGTATTGCCATCTGCCTTTGTAAAGATCCATTGATAGTTGGAAAAGGCCTATAACTTTCGCATCAAATATAATCGGGATCCTTGAGAAAATATATAGCTGGTGTAGATTGAACTGCAGCTCTAGATTTAGGAATCATTGTGTGATTTTTTGACCTGGTCTCTGTTTAATGCACAGTTGGGAATAGACACGTTAGTTTCTAGATCAAGATCTTTTTCCAGCTGGATTAAAAATTACTATTCAAGTGAGATGGGGCAACTTAGATACAGTCAAGTTTATTCTGCTATCTAAACTCTGTTTTCTATCCTGGACCTTAAGGCTGGTGTTAGCAACGCACTTGGCAGTGGCAAATACAGTTCTAGAAAACCTAGAAGTCAGTCATTTTATTTTGATCATTGGCCAGTAAAACGAAACAAAAGGCTGACCATTGATTAGAGCAGTGGTTCTCAACCTTTTTAATGCCGTGACCCCCAACCGGTCATAAGTCGAGGACTAAACCGGTCGTAAGTCGAGGACTACCCAACCGGTCGTAAGTCGAGGACTTTCCATGCCCGGGAGCACCGCGCATGCGTGGTTCCGCCCCCTGCGCCGGCCGAGGTGTAGCTGGCAAGCGGCAGAGACGGAGCAGGCCGACCACCAGCTGGCCCAGCCCAAGGGAGGTAAGGCACCCGCCAGAAAAGGGAAAAAAAATGGCGGACAAAAAAAATGGCGGACAGCCTTGCTTGGCGACCCCCGTGAAATGGTCGATCGACCCCAAATGGGGTCGCGACCCATAGGTTGAGAACCGCTGGATTAGAGTAAAATAAGCTTTAAATCATATCACAGTACAAGTAAAATTGTAAGTTAAACATTTAAGAGTTTGGGACTGTAAAATGTACATATAATTTATGTATGACAACAAATGACAAAACAATAAAATTACTAATGTGAAATATATAGATTATAATTATAATACTAAAAGCTATGGAAAAGTTGTAATTAATATTATTTCTTGAAAAATGTAGTGATTAATATATGAGGAAGGATAATGCATAAAAAGTGATTATGGTTTCCAAACTAAGAGTCCAATTATAGTGACTATTTATATTGATAAAACAATTCTGGCAGCTAATTAACAGAAATAAGATTCAATTGAGAGTAAGGACACAAAACATTAATAAACAGTGGAGACTAAATAGCTGCATTTGAAATGTTTCCAAACAAAAAATACCTAGGAGATACTTGAAAAGAAATTGTGGCGAATTGTACAAACTACGGAACAGTGCTTAACTCTAATTACTGTAGTAGAATCAGATTGGTCTGATAGTAGCAACTTGAGATGGAAGGAATCAGAGCGGCCAGAATATTTGGTGATGAGTGAAAATAGTAATTCCTAGCGTCTACGGAGATTCTCAGTCATCCAGGTCATGGTTGTCCCAAATGTCCTTTTTTCAAGAGGCAACTGGACATTCTTTGTTTTTTTCTTAAAGATGTTTCGCTTCTCATCTAAGAAGCTTCTTGGATGAGAAGCAAAGTGTTTTCAAGGAAAAAGAAAGAAAGTCCAGTTGCCTGTTGAAAAAGCAACTTTGGGACAGTAATCCCTTTGGGACAGTAATTCATGGCGAGTGTCATTATAGAAGAAGCAATACAATATAACATATTCCAGCATTTTAATTACTTCTCCACTGCAAGGGTACAATCTCCATTCAAAAGAGATTTTTCGGGATTTTACTTTTTCCCCAGTACCTAATGTGAGAGCATTGAATCCAGCCAAGGACAAATTCTTTCTGAATTTGGGGGTCATTATGCAACTGTGATATGTGACTGGGTAAAGTAAATGTGCAGAGTGTCTCAGAAAGATGTTTCTGGCAAATCTGATTACGGCTCTTAAGTGTTGTTTAAAATCAGCTAGCACGCATTCATGGCCCCACAGGTGATGGCTGTCCCTGAGAAACTATTAGGTTTTAAATTTTCATGTATTTCCCTATACCAGAGAGACTGGAAGTTGTCAATCATAATTAAAAGGGCCAAACCAGCTGATTTTTAAGAACAGATTGGACAACCAGTTGTCTGAAATGGTATAGGGCTTCCCACTTCAGCAGGGGGTTGGACTAGAAGATCTCCAAGGTCCCTTCCAACTCTGTTATTCTGGAAAAAAAGAAGTTTAGGCCAAGAGGAAAGGATGTATATCCAAGTGGAAGTTTCTATTTTTAGTAGGCCAGTTTCATAGAAATGTACGACACTTGGAATGCAGCAGGATGCTTGGGAGATAGATCTCAAGCACTTAGACTGAACTCTTTCAAGGGGAAGAAATGATCTGTAAGGCCTTCCAGTTGGTCTCCAAAAGGAAGTTTCTTGTTGAGAAGCCTTTAAGCCAGTGTTTCTCAACCTTGACAATTTTAAGGCATGTGGACTTCAACTCCCAGAATTCCCAGAATTCCACAGCCAGCAATTCTGGGAGTTGAAGTCCACATGCCTTAAAATTGTCAAGGTTGAGAAACACTGCTTTAAACGCTATGGGTATATTCTGAGCTCCTTTGGAGAAGTAGATAGAAAGATTGTAGAGATACAGTTGTTTAAGCCGATGTAATTGGCATGGGATTTGCATTTGCTCTTGGCATGGAAAACAATCCCTAGGTCAGGGGTAGGCAACCTTGGCTCTTTTATGACTCATGGACTTCAACTTCTGGGAGTTGAAGTCCACGAGCCATAAAAGAGCCAAGGTTGCCTACCCCTGACCGAGGTATTTGAAGGTCTTCACTTGTTCGATTGGTTGTTTGGCAACTAGGCATGTGCCTTAGGGCCAGATTGTTCAATCTCAAGTGAAGTTACTACTAATAAAAGAGAATATTTGTAAAGCTCAGGTTGAAATCAGGAGACCCTGGTGCTCTCTGAGCTTGGTTATTTTCTTGAAGACGTTTCATAACCAAACTAGGTAACATCATCAGTTACTACTCTGTACGAGCCAAGTGTTACCCCAATAAAAATTGTACCAGAGCCTTTGTCTCAAAAAGTTTAAAATATAGCCATTATCATCATCATCATTAGGTCCTGTGCAGAGCACATTGAGCAGCAAGTGTTTTCCAGCAGTTTTAATCATTCGCAGCATCTTCAGCATCGCCCCGAGGGACATTTATCATCTTAAGATCTTCCTTGTTTGGCCCCAGGTTTTCTGAGACCAGCCTCGTTTTTCCTTTCCTTCAAGAGGTATCCAATATAGTGCAGGTTTTGGATGTTGGTCTTTAGGCATACGTAAGATTATGACCAACAAGCTAGTTTAATGAAGAGAAGGACGAGGGGGGACATGATAGCAGTGATCTCAGGGGCTGCCATAAAGAAGAGGGAGTCAAGCTATTTTCCAAAGCGCCTGGAGGCAGGACAAGAAGCAACGGATGGAAACTAATCAAGGAGAGAAGCAACCTAGAACTAAGGAGAAACTTCCTGACAGTGAGAACAATTAACCAGTGGAACAACCTGCCTCCAGAAGCGGTGAATGCTCCAACACTGGAAGTTTT
>NW_015387395.1:575792-604242 GCF_001527695.2 Protobothrops mucrosquamatus
TTTTACTATTATTATTATTATTATTATTATTATTATTATTATTATTATTATTACTATTACTATTACTATTACTATTATTATTATTATTATTATTATTAAGCCACATTAGATATTCATTCACAGTTCTCGATAGGTGTTCTAAATCTGATCTTTATAGTACTTTTAATTAGTGGATGTGGTCACAATATGAGATGCAGTCACAAAGTGTTTATTTAAATACAACCACAAAATGTTTCTTTGAAGGTGTTCAAGATGTTCAGTTGTTCACAGTGCACCAGTGGGATATTGTCTTTTAAGTGTCTTGAGTTTTTAAATAACAGATTATCAGTTGTTCATCTCGTCATGGTGACAAGGCTTTTCCTTCTGTTCAATTTTTCCTAGCCACACGCTTAATTAAAAAAATGTAAAAGAATTTAAAACTAGAAACTCTTCCCCAAGGTTCCAATATCTTAGGGGCTGCCACAAAGAGGGAGTCAAGCTATTCTCCAAAGCACCTGAGGGCAGGACAAGAAGCAATGGATGGAAACTAATCAAGGAGAGAAGCAACCTAGAACTAAGGAGAAATTTTGTGACAGTTAGAACAATTAACCAGTAGAACAACCTGCCTCCAGAAGTTGTGAATTCTCCAACACTGGAAGTTTTTCAGAAGAGATTGGATAATCATTAGTCTGAAATGGTATAGGGTTTCCTGCCTGAGCAGGGGGTTGGACTAGATGACCTCCAAGGTCCCTTCTATTCTATTCTATTCTATTCTATTCTATTCATGTTTTTGTTTGGTTGGGAAATCATTTCTGTGCATGCTTTGTAAAGTTGTAATAGTTCCACTGTCACCCCCATCCTCCAAGATGTATAGTCCACAGATCGGAAACCAGAGAGCCAGTGGGGTCTAATGGTTAAAGCACCAGACTGGAAATCAGGAGACTGTGAGTTGTAGTTCCGTCTTAATCAAGAAAGTCTGCTGGGTGATCCTGGGCCAGTCACTCTTTCTCAGTCCAACCCACCTCACATGGCTTTTGCTGTAGAGGAAGTAGGAGGAGGAAGGAGTATTAGGTATGTTTGTCACCTTGAGTTACTTATAAAATAACAAGAGTGGGATAACATAAATAAATAAATAAAAACTACTGCTGTCATAATTCTTATATCTTGCTGTGTGATTTTTTTTCCACTTATGGGTTCTCCTGCACAAGAATGACTGCTCCTTGCTTAAGGAAGGCTTTTGAGACAGGAAGCTTGAATGCCTTAAGCTTTTTCTTGCTTTACCAAGGTTTTAACATCTTTATTCTATTGTTACTTTTTTAGTGTTCCAGAAGAAAGTCCTGGAAAAAGTCTTCCCTGCTCCTGTACTTCCCGGTGTCGTTTCTTCAAGCCTAGAGAGTACTGCTCTTCTGAAAGGTGCACTTGCAACTCAGGAAGACCCCAAAAAGGTGTCAGCTTTGGAAAAAGACTCTAGGGTGCAAGGTAATGTTTGCTTGTGTGTATTTGCAGGTGGGTGTAGGTGTACATACACATGTTTGTGCTCATGATCATTAAACCTAACCAGTTCCATTTTGCTTTGCTGTGATATCAAAATCCAAACAACGTCAGCAAGGTTGACCTGATGCAACAGGATCTGTGAAAGATACAGGTCACTCCAAACTGTTTTGACTCTGGGGATGCTGGCAGCTTCTCTGCTGGGCTGCTGGGCTGCCAGCTTCAGATGTTCTGCCAGCCAAATCATTGTACATCTGCCCAATCTCCCACAACTTTGGCATTGTTTTATACACACGTCCAGTGGTCTAGATCTCAGGACACATATCAAGCACTAAAACTAAGGGGAAGGGACAGGAAGACATACCAGGATTTGCTGATAGGAGAGAAATAGAATTAAATAATCCTGGCAATAAATAACCAAGGATGGGGTGGGGCACGTGGGTAGTAGCCTTAGCTTGCATCTAGCAGCTGGGCCAGCATTTTCCTCTAAACGTACTCCAGATTGAACTGAAGACTGACCATTTGGCACAGTTTGTGCTGGCAGAAACTGGAAAGCCACTTTAAAAGTGAAGCAGATAGAGGCACCATCCTGCTGGGCCAGAGTCAGACTAAGGACAACAACATGCATTCATGTCAGCAAGTGGTAATTGGTCATCTATGCCACAGCAAGCAGGGTGTCTGAATAAGCCCTGTATATTTATAATCCAAAAAGGATTTTGGATGAACTCAAAATGGTATATTTGGGATTTAATTGCTTCTTTGCTGCAAAGCTACACTTCTTCTTCTTGTGCCATATCCGTTATCGGACGTTGGCGATCCTGTTTTTATCAGCAGCCGCACGAATACACAAGATCATTTATACTAAAGCTCTCGGCTTCAGGTGCATCAGTGTGAGGACTGCGGTTGATTATTTTTGCCTTTTAGGTTGGATTTGAATATTGAATTACTGTATTACAAGTCATAGTTTTAAAACAATAATGCTTCACTGAGGGAACAACAGCTATCTAGCATTTTTTTCAACATAAAATATTAGCAAGGCAAAAAAAACTTCAGAAGCTAAAAACATATCATAAATATTCAGCCAGCAGGTGTAAAACAAAAGTCACCTTTGATAATTTGCCACTAAAACAGCAATACACCTGTGAATTATAAACTATTATCTTTGAAATACTGACAGATGGACACTTGGGAATTATACTTTAGTATTCAGCTGAAAAGAAGAGTGGATGCAGATTGGTTGAACTTGTTTTACATTCAAAACAACCATGCAGTGAATTATGATTCTTCCTGGAACATACTCCCTTAAAAATTCCTTTACTTATGAAAATCATGCATGCTGTATCATCTGGCCTTCTATATTACAATCTGAGAGGCATGATGCAATCAAGCATTCTAATCAGATTCACGTTTATATGAATGGTTTCCACATTGACATCCCATGTAAGTAGTCCTTGTTTAGTCCTCCCTTCCATCCAGGACAAAGCACATAAGTGTTGCTTGAGCAGGGTCCGCAAGATTGTCTGGGACACTACACATCCTCTTCACAGCCTGTTTTCCTTGTTACCTTCTGGAGGAGGCTCCGTGGTATCCGAAGCAGAACATCCAGATTCAGTCACAGTTTTGTTCCATACAGTATTAACTTTGTGAACTCTAAAGCTTCCTCCTTCCATTATGTATTCAAGATGGACAGTGATTAATATTTATATGTGAGGGTGTAGGTCTATACATATGTTGTATATAGTATGTTTAAATGTGTGTTATGTATGTGTACACTTGGAGAGCAAGCAACTAAATTTCATTTTTAATGTGTGCCGTTGTGCCCACTGAAAAAAATGACAATAAAGGTTATCTAATCTAATCTAGTGACTGTTTGCAGTATCGTTCCAGTTACCGTTCACAATTACGATGATGAAAAAGTAATTTTATGAGCATATTTATAACCTTCACAGGTCTGTAAAGCAAAGGAAAGCTGAAGTATGAATATAACCACAGTCAGGGTTTCACATAGCAACCTCTTTGCTTAACGACCCAGTTGTAGTTGCTAGAAAGCATTTTCAAAAGAGATAAAAATGCACGATTCTTGACATGAGCCCAAAGAATATACAACCTGCCTCCAGAAGCGGTGAATGCTCCAACATTGGAAGTTTTTAAGAAGAGACTTGACAGCCATTTGTCTGAAATGGTGTAGGGTTCCTGCCTGAGCAGGGGGTTGGACTCGATGACCTCCAAGGTCCCTTCCAACTTTATTATTATTATTGTTTATTATTATTATTATTATTATTATTATTATTATTATTATTATTATTATTATTATTATTATTATTATTATTATAACTGGGAATGTTATTTTATGCTACGTGGCCCTCCTAAGTAATAAAAATGCTTTAAAAAAAAGTATTCACAGTTCAGATTATCCTAACAAGATGGACTATTTTGCATCTATGTATATATCGTTTGATATTAGGGGCGCATGTCTCTTTGGACTTAAAAGTTCATTGCAATCCCACAAAAGATGCATTTAGTTTAAGGAGTTGCAGACAGGTGATTCTCTGTGTGTTCCTAAATATCTTTTTGCCTTAGAACGCGAAGTGTTTCATTGCCCTGCTTGATTTATCAGTATAAGACAGCTTTCTTCAAATCCAAGATGCGTCCAGCTATGCTGTCTTTGGAATCTGGGGATTTCTAGTTCCAAACAGGGAATTAATTAATTAATTCCAACACTGGGAGGTTTTAAGAAGAGATTGGACAACCATTTGTCTGAAATGGTATAGGGTTTCCTGCCTGAGCAGGGAGTTGGACTAGAAGACCTCCAAGGTCCCTTCCAACTCTATTATTATTATTGTTGTTGTTGTTGTTGTTGTTGTCGTCGTCGTCATCGTCGTCATCATCATCATCATTCCTCATATTGATAATATTTCTGTAGAGTGGCAAATATATTGCTAGAATCCAAATCTGGGGTTGCAATAAACTCTTGTTTGTTTTTAATGTAGTATTTTAAATGTAATGTGAGTCCTTTCTAAATTCCTTTGCTGCACTTGTGTTGATTTATAAGAACAGATGTGTTTCTTTGCCAGTTCAGCAAGGCTAGCAGCTTAAAGCATACTTTGCACACACAGCCTTAACAAAATGTTGCTTGTCTTGTATTAAAAATGTCTGTGATTTTGAGGACTGAGGACTGGAGATAGGCTGGCAAGCAAAGCAAATATTGTCTATACATATTCATGATAGACTCTTTGGCAGTGCAATATTGGAATAAACAACTTCTGCAGACTGATTAAACAATTCATTGTAGCAGTTAATTACTGTTGCAAGAAGGAGCGACAGACTGTAATTATTACTTTGCACAGTAGAATATGACATTTTAAAATGGTTTTCCATCAAGAATTTGTCTTCTGTTGGGTGCTTATGTTAACATGATATAACTATCAATATGGCTGCCGATTATTTATAATCTTCTGAAGCCATAATTTTATGGTTTGGATCAATGAACTGCTGCTTTTCACTCTCAATTTCTGTTGCATAGGTCTTCTCAAGCATTGTCAGATAATTATCTAGTCAAAATTCATTGAATTAATAAGGGATGGTGGAGTAGAATTACTTGATTCTCATTTATATATATGTTTAGTAATTTCTAAACTATACACCATGCAAAATTAGTAAAAGCATTTATCCCTAGAAGTAAGCCTCGGTCCAGTAGAATTTATTCTAATGTAAATGTGCAGAGATTATAGCCCAAACCTTTTGTTTTATCAAATTATGCATTTCTGGTATCACATTAGTTCTCCTCTTTATAAGTAACATTTTGGTTATTTTATTTTTTATTTATTTATCAAATTTATTTGCTTCCATCTCATGGTTCAGGCAACTTCTTATTATAGCTCTAACAAGGACAAATCTATAACATCATCATATGAAGACAAAAATCTAGTTTCTGGCAACAAATGGCAAATGGGAAGATGTGTGAGGGATCCTTGGTGTGCTCCAAGTTTGGTTGTTTTCTTGCAGATGTTTCATTACCAAACTAGGAAACATCATCACGTTAGTAGGGAGTGGGGTTTGCTCTCAGTTTATATCTAGTGGCTTGCCCTGTCAGTGTTGGTGAGAATGTGCTTGGAGATTCTTTGGTTGGACTGTTTACTGATAGCTTCCTTGGCAACTCCTTGATTGGGGTATGGTTTACTTCTTGATTGTTGGTCTGATGTTAATCTTGATGTTTATCTATGCTCATCTGGGTTTTGATTGCTGGTGGGGAGGAGTTTTGGTCGTTTTGTTATCTTTTTGGCTTGTTGGTTTCCTCTTTTATACAGTATACAGATGTTGTTTATATCTATGTGTCTATTGATGGCCATAAAGGATGCTGTGTCTCATAATTCACAGATACCACAGGTTGACATTATACATCAAGTGAAAGAAAGTGGAGGATTTGGACTGCCGGACTGGAGGTTATACTACCAAGCATCTATTCTAATATGGCTTAAATAATGGATAATGCTTAGAGATAAAAGACTATTGTACCTAGAGGGGCATGACCTACAAATTGGTTGGCATGCGTTTCTTTGGTATGGGAAGAATAAAATATATAGATACTTTCAAAACCATTTTATAAGGAAGGCACTTCTTTCAGAATGGGAAAAAATAAAAGAAAAAATTTATATTAAGATACCTGAATGGCTTTCAACAATGGAAGCTTTTGCTTACCCAAATTTAATTAACTACAGTAACGTTCTGACTTATAAAGATATTTTGGACAATGAAGAAAAATTGAAAGACAGACAAGATCTACAAGAACAAGGTATTGATCTAGCATGGTGGCTATATCTGCAAATCCAAACGAGATATGAAAAAGATGTTAAAACAATGGGATTTTATAAAGAACAGACAGAATTTGATCAGATACTGCTAAAAACAGATGAAAAGTTGATTAAGAAACTCTATAGATTTCTGTTAAACTTAAAGATGGAGGAAGAACAAGTAAAAGAAACAGTGATAACATGGGCAAAGAACTTTGGATATAATATAGAATTAGAAGATTGTCAAAAGTTATGGGAAAGAAATATTAAATTAACTAAAGCAGTGGCATATAAAGAAAACTTATATAAAATGTTTTACAGATGGCATATGACACCAGTGAGATTAGCAAAAATGTTTAAAAATACTTCAAATAACTGTTGGAAATGTAAACAAAGACCAGGTACTTATTATCATATCTGGTGGACATGCTCTAAAGCAAAAAGAATTTGGGTTAAAATACATTTATGGTTGGAGAAAATGACTAAAAAACAAATAGACTTTAAACCAGAATTATTTTTGTTAGGAATAATAGGAGCTAATTATGAGAAAGATTGCAGATATTTAATACTACAAGTATTAACGGCAGCAAGAATTGTATTTGCCCATCATTGGAAAAATGAAAACTTACCAGCTGAAGAAGTATTAATTAAGAAAATTCTAGAATGTGCAGAAATGGATAGATTGACTTTAAAGATAAAAGAGAAAGAAGACTCAGTGTTCTTTAGAACATGGGATAATTTCTGTCAATGGCTAGAAAGATGAAGTAGAGAGAAAGGAATGTGATAGGTAACTTTGAATATATATTAGCAAGATTGAGTGATTAATTAACATATTGTTTATGATAATTAACTACTTTCTGTTATTGCTTGTTAACTACATGAACCCAGACATTATGCTGTTTGAGAATGTTACTTGGAAAAACCCTAACCCCAACTCTAACCTAAATCCCAACCCCAACCCCACCTTATTCCTAACCCCATAAAAACTAATAAAATTTACACGAAAAAAAAAAAAGAATATGGTTGCCACATCGTCCCGTTAATGGATCTGGTCAGTAACCCCATAGCTTTGGAATTCCGTTATATGAAAAACCATAACAAGCAATGATGACCCCCCCAAAAAAGATAATATAAAATAGTAAAAGACCAGTATCTGTATAGTATCTATATAGCCAATCAAAAATGGATAAAAATCATAACCCTGATACAAATTAGCAACAGGTAGTATATTAGCAGCAGGTAGTATATTGCAAGAACAGATAGCACATTTGCTTTTAGCCAAAAGGTCTAGAAGCTTGGTTCTGGTCTTAGTCAACTGCTCTCCTATGAGTAGATGCACATGTCCTGTCTGTCAAATATCTGCAGATATTTGGGAGAATTAATTTCAAATAACTTTCCACTCAGAACTACTAAATAACGCCCCTGGTAGTCCCCATTGTAATATATCTCCCAAATAGTCACCTCTGTCTCTAGCTAACACAAAGTATCTTATTACACTATTGAGCCCTGGAAAACCTCTTAGAGATTATTTCATCCCCAAGAATTACTAAAGGAGAATAACAGTTGTTGGGGTCCAGTGCTCATTGATTTATTTACTTATATTCGCGGCACAGCATGTTTTCTCTCTGAGTGGAAAGAGGCCCATTCTGCAAGGATAAAGGAAATAGACTTGACCTTGCAAATTACAGATGTATTAGCTTGCTTAATAAGCAAGCTATATGCAAAATACATTTATTTTAAAATATTGGGTTGGATCCAAAGTGAAATTGTCCTTGCTGAGGAGCAAGCAGGATTTAGAAGAGACCACTCATCCTTGGGTCATGGTTTTGTCCTGCAGCATTTAGCTGAAAAATATACTTTACTACCTAAAGCAGTGTTTCTCAACCTTGGCAACTTTACAATGTGTGGACTTCAACTCCCAAAATTCTCCAGTTAGCAACACTAGCTGGAGAATTTTGGGAGTTGAAGTCCACACATCGTAAAGTTGCCAAGGTTGAGAAACACTGACCTAAAGGAACACTTTTGGTAGCCATTTTGGATTTAAAATCAGCTCTTGATTTGATTCCAAAGGAGAGGCTATGGAGAAAATTTTAGGGATCTTCAGTAGATAAAATGTTGCTTCTTCTTATTCATATTTTTTATTGTAACATCTTATTGAGAGTCAGGTGTTTCTCCCGGGGGTATCTTTCTGGAGGTGTTATCATGGAAAGAGTAGTAAAAATAAGGGTGGCTTCTAGCTCCTTACTTATGTCACTCTGACTGTATGCAGGTAACATAGCAATTTTGTCTGTCCCCCAGATGGGAATGAGAAGGCATTAACTTTCTTTTGCCTAAAAGAGTTATTACAGTTGTAAGTCAAGCACTATCTGTATTATCTGAATTACACAGAAACCTGGGAGCAAAAGATTTGCTTGTCTGGAGAAAGGATTCTTTATTTATTTGTATCCTGCCTTTATTATTTGACAGGTAACTCAAGGAGGTGAACATATCCTACACATCTTTCCTCTTCCTCCTCCTTTCCCCACAACAACAACCTGTGAGGGGGGTTGTGCTGAGAGAGAGTGATTGGTCCAAGCTTAGGCTTTCCTGGCTTTCATGGCTAAGGATGGATTTGAACTTACTATCTTCCACTTTTGAGCCCGGTGCCTTAACCACTACACTACACTGTCTAAACAATATCACTGGCATGGTGATATCATGAGGAATATGACATTTATATTCAGGATCATCTCCCAGCGGAGGGGGAGGAGAAAATCATCATGCTTAGATCTGCATCAGATGGGAGAGAGGCATCTCTTAGTGCAGTGGTTCTCAACCTTTTTAATGCCGCGACCCCAACCGGTCATAAGTCGAGGACTAAACCGGTCGTAAGTCGAGGACTAAACCGGTCGTAAGTCAAGGACTACCCAACCGGTCGTAAGTCAAGGACTTTCCCTGCCCGGGAGCACCGTGCATGCGTGGTTCCACCCCCTGCGCCGGCCAAGGCGTAGCTGGCAAGCGGCAGAAACGGAGCAGGCCGACCACCAGCTGGCCCAGCCCAAGGGAGGTAAGGCACCCGCCGGAAAAGGGGAAAAAAATGGTGGACAAAAAATGGCGGACAAAAAAAATGGCGGTCAGCCTTGCTTGGCGACCCCCATGAAATGGTCGATCGACCCCAAATGGGGTCCCAACCCACAGGTTGAGAACCACTGTGACTTAGTGTCTTCTCTCTAATGTGGCACAGTGGGGTGAGAACAGCTTGGTGCCAGGCAGAAGGAAGCCCCCTTTTTCCATACTGTGGTAGGACAAGGGGCTGGGCAGGACAAGTGGGCTGTGGTGGGAACCATGGATTAGGAGCTCATGCTGCAGAGCTGACTCGGAGGAATTATGCTGGGTCTAAGTGAGTGTGTGAAGCAGCTTGTGTTGTGGTTAAGTCCAACTCTGAGGGCTGACATCCCAGAGCTCCACTGTATGAGATTGCTCTAATGCCAACGAGAGCTTTTTCATGCTGGTGCTGCAAAATTAGTAAGGTCTGAGGCCCTGCTTACTCACTACACAGTACACTCTAAAATGTACATAGATAGCAAAAATGAACGCTGCCAGAAGGATGACTCTGCAAGCCTTCAATATTTGCCTCTGCTTTTTTTGCTGAAAAGGACATAGAAAAGAGAACAGTTTTCTAGGAAAATTTTTGCTAATTTACTATGCCCACTAAACTTTCATTAGCTGTATGCTTTCTAAATTACTTCATTTGTATTCAGTTAAGCCATGTTAGTTAGGAATCCTTGGAATTGTAGCCTAACATCTGGGAGAGCATCAGACATAGCCTGATCAAGTGCTTCTCAAATACCCTCCCATCCTACTGGGCATCAGATGGAAAGGGCTCCTTCCAAATATATTTGGAGGCCCAGGGTGGTGGGAAGTGAAGCACTGGGCTGCAGGGAGAATTAAAGTGATCTCGAGGAATAATCAGACCACCTTGTGAAAGGCAGCACAGATTTAGCATCAAGCATGCAGTGGCACCACTCATGGGAAAGAGTGGGTTAAGGGAGAATGTCTTGAAGAAATCTTGCTAGGCAGAACTAGAAATAAAACATTTTCCCTTTTGGCTTAATATATAAGGAATAAAAAGCAGAAATAATTAGTCCACCTATAATATATGTTGGCTCTTCACATCTGCTTTCTGTGAGAATGAATTCCTTAATAAACATTGCTTTTGTTCTCCATAGTTCAGGAACTTTCCTTCCTGTCATCACTCTAAATATTTCTCCTGCAGACCTTGTCTAGATGCTTCCAGCCACTCCTCCAAACTTGTTGGGATGTTTCAGACCCTTCCTTTTGGAGGTGATTTAAAGCTATATCAAGCCACATACGGCCTGGATTCTTCAGGACATCCCTTCTGAACATTTTATATGGATTCCTGGAACCCTTCCGCCAGGTTATTTCTGGCTTCATTCAGGGATTCTTGTCTGAGTCTTTTCAGAGATGTTTACAGCCATGCTTGCACCCCTGTTCCTGGATGCAGTAGAGCAATGCTCTCTGGAACTTTCTAAAGATGCTTCAAGCCATCTATCCTTAAGGTTCTTTCAAAGCCACCAGGTTACACCCAAATCACTCCCTCCTTAAACTTTACCATGCTCTTTTTGTTATTTTGGAGTATTGTTCTTTGGGTTGTCAGGAGCTGGAAGCGAGTGACGGGAGCTCACTCCAGCCCACAACAGCAACCGGGTCTCGAACGCGAGCCTGCCAATTGTCATCCTAGTGTCCTAACCACATGAGCCACTGTGCTCCTTCTCTTCAAGGATATTTACAGGTGTTTCAACCCATTTTTGGCATCTTATTTAGAAGTTTCAGGACCTATCTTCTCCAGGGTTTTCAAGGATTCCTGAAGCCATTTTTTCAGAACTGGCTGGGTCCTTCAGATGATGAGACGTTTTCTAGAGATCTTTGAAGTCATTGTAATATATTTCCCACAGGTCCTTCAGAACATTGATTCTTATGGTCCTCTATTGATTTTTCAACCCAACCATTACTTAGGGTATCTCAAAACTCTACTTTAGACTTTTGTAGATCCTGAATGTCTTTAATACATGCTTTAAGCCATTCCTGAATCCTAGATGGGGTGGTTTAGTTCCTTCCTCCTTGAGTTTTTTTATATTTCAAGCCATTTTTTGCAATCTTATTTAGATGCTTCAGGATCTTCCTTGTCCGGATTTTTCAGTGAATCTTGAAGCCATTTTTTCGGAATTCAGTAGAAGATGAGAGGCTTTCTAAGGATCCATGAAGTCACTGTAATGCAGCAGGTGGACGAGGTGCTAGAAAAGCCAATTCTTGAGGTAAATTCTTCATCTGCTGGAGCATCTGATACATATTAGTTGCTAAATTCCACACCTCAGTTTCCAAACTGTCTTGGTGCCTGCACATGGTATCCATTCAATTCAGTCTGCCGTTGCTCCAGCTTGTGGAGGCAATGCTTTGCTGTGGTTTTATTGTAATCTGTGAAATTTTGGGGGAGTAGATGAGATTAATTGCAGGTGCAAACAAATCAGGAGCCAGCATAGTGTTCAAAAGTCCTAATGAGTTTATTTCATGCTACCGATCCACAAGAATCTGTCAAGGCAAACTGGAGGTAGGTAAAAGTCAACGAATTCACGTGTGTTTGTATGTATGTGGATTTAGGTCACTTGTGGGAGCATAGCAATTCCAAATTGATGATACTTTGACCCCACCCCTGGGCTCAGCCTGGTAATCTCCAACACTTGCTCTTAGATTTGTATATGTAGGATTAAGTATAATGAGCCATAGTTCATTAATTTCTTTCTCTTATTTTTGGTGTAGGAGGGGGATATTAATTTCACTATTTGGCCAATTACTGAAGAATGTTATACGTAAGATTCGGGTAAAATAATAAGTTACGTTGTCCTAAAACATCCATTGTAATTTTACCTAAATATTTATAAGATGGAATTTATATGTGGCCAATGAACAAAGGTTTTCACTTACCTCTTCTATGACACCCTTCATGGCATTTTTCATTCTTCTCTTGAAATTGCCTTCCATCACCAAATAGTGACGATTGGCAGCTAGAAGATAAAGTAATTGGTGAGAATGTGGAATCGCATTAACACTTTTTTGGAAAATGAGAATATAGGTTTAAAAAGACCGAATCCAGAACAGCACATAATTTTCTAAATGCATCTGCTGTCTAGTTCCTCTAATCTGAATGAACTTTGGGACAACTGTTGAACATCCAGGGCAATTTATAATTTAAAGTAGCATTAAAAAGATTAGCAAATAAATAATGTTCCTGTCCCAAAGGAACTAGAGGAATAGTTAGAATAATAAAAAAATGTGATTGGTAAATTAAAATACAAACAATAAAACCTTTGGCCTCTAAAGGCTGGACTAAAAATAAATGGTTTTTTAAATGTATTTTATAAAGACAGTGTGGTAGCCAAATGCAACTGCTTAATGATGCCTTCCAAACTCTGGGAATGATGCAGGAAAAGGCCATCTTCCATCTGTCTAATACATCAATCTCAAAAAGAAGTGCAGCTTCTGGGTTTCTCTGAAGCCTTGAATGTGAGCTTGCTGCTTGTCAAGCCAGCATCCTAATCACACAAGCCCCTGTGCTCCTTCACACTCAGAGATAGCCCCTGTTGAGTGATACTGTATAGCACAAATGACAGCACAGGGAATGATAGATATGCACGCCCATATACCCCAGAGCAACTATGTAGCTTTGAATATAAAGGGTTGTAAGCTTTAAAAAAAGAGACCCTGAGAAAGCTCAGATGTCTCGGCCAAGGTCTGTTGAATAAAAGGAGGGGGGAAAATGGGAGGGGAAAGAATTGGGGAAGGCCTCAAATATTCCAGTGACAACTGAGCATATAGAATGTCCTTAAACTGCTAAATGACTTGGGGGAGAAAACCAATGGAAGAGATGCTTAACTGGCTTCTCTTTATTGAGGAACTAGGATGGAAAACAGGGAAGGAAGATGGGGAATGAGAGGCAGTTCAGTGATTTACTTGATCCCTCTAAGCTTTAACAGAGATGTCACGAGATGATTCATGTCATAGGTAAACTGGTTATGTTCACACATGGTGGGGAAAAGACCAACCTGCTGCCTTCGCAATACATGCTAAATTTGGTTAGGGACTTTTCTTGGGGGGGGGGGAATGATTGATACTCTGACATCATTTGATTTTGGTGCTCATTCCAGTATTGACTTTTTGCATTTGAGGCTTAGTAGCTAGGATCTGCCCTTCTTTCTGCAGCCTGCAAGGTCTTTCTTGCTAAGGTTATTTCTCGGCTTCTTTACTGTGTTCAGATCCATGCTTTTACAAAGTTTAATCCCCGGGAAGCTGTCCAGTCCAAGTTTATAAGAGCTGTCCTTGCATTTCTGAGATGCATGAAGAATGCTGTCTTCTGGTTAGAGCAGTGTTTCTCAACCTCAGCCAGTTTGAAGATGTGTGGACTTCCATTCCCAGAATTCCCCAGCCAGCATTGCTGGCTGCGGAATTCTGGGAATGGAAGTCCACACATCTTCAGATGGCCAAGGTTGAGAAACACTGGGTTATAGAAATGTTTGGTTTGTGTGGATTCCAGAGTCTGGTGCTAGCTAGCTCATTAATTTCTAATTCAATTTTCTTTTCTATGGGTATCTGGCTCTAGTAGTTCTAAAAGACCATTTTAATCAACTTGATTAACAAGAACTAATAGCAAACTTCCAGTCTTTAGGTCTCTGTTTGGATAGCCTTTGCCCATTAGAGCTTGGAAATGCCAGGAATCATCTTAAGCAGTGTGTCTGGAATATTGATTTTCAAACCAGTCTAAGCCTAAAATCCAGTGCCATAATCTGTGAATTTTTTTCCCCTCAAATGGGCATGTGCCATCATCCTAGCCCTCTTCCATTTCAACTCTGAAATTTCACAGAGTCTTTATCTTGTTGGCTGCTTTATCCTCCGCAATCCTGTGAGGCCCGTATAAAACAGCCCTATAGAGGTACATATGCCCATATGGGGGATGAACCTGAGGAGTCCCTGAGACCCATGATCCTCTGTTGCTTCCTTTGGAGTAGGGGTGTCCAGTCTTGTCCACATTAGGACCTGTGGACTTCAACTCCCAGAATTCCCCAGACTGGCTGACAGCCATCTATTCCTTTCCATTACCTTGGCAAGAAGGCACAATGCTTATTTGTTGTTTCTTCTATCTGACCAGGATTCTGATGTATTTTCCCAGGTTGCCCAATTCTGCGCCTCTATTTGTTTTATTTGTTCTACCCATAACTGAAGAGTAGTGCTAATCTTTGTGATTTCCAGTAGAATTTGTATTGTTTTTAATATATCAGTAATGTTCTTTTTACTGCATTCTGTGCCTACATTTTATTCATATCTATATATTTTGGGAGTATGAATTTCTGTATAGTATTTTCCTGGCTTCAAGGCCATAATAAAGCTTTGCTGGTGATTATAGGACTCTGCAAAGCATTCAGAAGAAGGGCTTTGTTTGCCCTCCCACTCATTGCAGAGTATTTCTTTCAGATGCATTGCCAGACCTAGTATGTAGCAAAATTCAGTTGTGCACAGCGGATACCAAGCTTAAAAAGCACCACAGGGCCTTATGATCAATAAGCTGGGAATTCAGGCACCAGGCTCTTATTTTGGTCTGGTCCAGCAAGAAATTATTTGCTAGGTGGAGCTGGGTCTGCTGATAAGTTGCTTTTGACCTGCTGCATCGGTACTTATTGCTGCTATTACCCTAGCAGACATATACAAATGGAGCCCCTAATCAAAGCTGGGCTGAGTTGCCAAATGCTCCAAAAGAAAAAAAAAGAATAATCAAAGAGCAACCTCATATCAGAATTGCACTTGCTGGTTTATACGTTGCTGCAAATTATAGATAGATAGATAGATAGATAGATAGATAGATAGATAGATAGATGGATGGATGGATGGATGGATGGATGGATGGATGGATGGATGGATGGATAGAGATAGATAGATAGATAGATAGATAGATAGATAGATAGATAGATAGATAGATAGATAGATAGATAGATAGATAGATAGATAGATAGCTGTTCAGTACATACATATTATAATAGAGAATTTAATGAGCAATGTGCATTTCAGCCTCCTACAATCTTTCTGAATCTTGGCAACTTTAAGACGTATGGACTTCAATGCCCAGAATTCCCCATCCACCATGCTGGGTAGTTGAAGTCCCACCTATCAAAGTTACCAAAGTTGAGAAATGCTGCCCTAGCACAGATGGTTCTCGACTTAGGACCATAATTGAGGCCATCAATTTTGGTCGTAAGTCATGATGGTTGTGAAGTGAGTCACCGCATGGTTGCGCTTGATTTTGTGATTGTTTTTTTGTGGCGGTCTTAAACGAATGGCATGGTCGTTAAGCGAATCCCAGCTATGGGGCAGTTTTTGCTGGAAAAAAACAAAGTAAACACCGGTTTCAAGCAAAAACATCCTAAATCATGCTCACCTGAGTTCCTAATGCTGCCCAGGTGCTGAGTACCCATAATGCAGTCATGTGACTGCAACCATTTTTCTGGACCATTATTTTTTTTCTGTGAACCAATTGTAAATCGAGGACTACCTGGATAGGTACTATAGATGAGTAACTTCAAGAGTCTGTCCTTCTCATCATACCTCTTACTCTTGAAACTGAAATATTGAGTGACATCCTTTGCAGAGAATATTGCATTCTTTGAAGCAGGATACATGGAAATGCTTTCTGAATCAGGAACACGGCTGTATTCCGGCAGTGTCTTGGTCAGTTAGTCCTGATGCAAATTGACACAGCAGGATGATCTGCTCCCTGCAACGGCACATTGGAAATTTGGGACGTAACTTTTTCAAGAATGAAACTTATAGACTAGGTTTATAAACCTCTTCAAGCGTGACAGCAAGCAGGCTCAACATTTTGGAAGCTGAAGAAGGCAGAACCAAGCAGAAACTAAATTTAGTGTAATTGTCGTGTAAATATATTTCAAAATAAAAGTATTAATAGCCATATTGATTCCAGTTTATGGAAGGTTTTGAGGGCTGCTTGAAGCCTTCGGGCGTTTCTAACTTGGAAAACTGTGCTAAGGCTATTGGAAGTTTGCAGACTGTCTCCTGCAAACTTTTTGCATTTACATTACTAAATAAGAAATTTTTATAGGAAACTAAGATAGCTTATCTAAAAGTTGCATTTTTTTTTAAAAAAAAGCAAACCAGTATTGTCTAAGAGCTTTTAATCTTTCACATTTCTTTTCATTAATTCCAGCACTGATTAACACCTCATTATTCATCAACAGTGGAAGGAGAAATCAACCTCAAGACTTGACAGTTTGATATAGTTTGAGCCTGAATCTAGGGAAAATGAATTTCCTGAATAGTTTCAATTAATTTTTAGCTTGATGTCTGTCTTTTCAGATTGCATGATTAATCAGTTGCATCTTACTGCATTATTTTTCTCTTTGACCTCTAATAAAATCTGTTGGAGCTTTTTTTTTTTAAAAAAAAACTTTTTAAAAAAAGCTGAGAAGAGCCTCTGTTTCTTATGGTATGTTCTAATTTCTTCTCATGTGTGCAGGAAAATGGGCTGAAATAATAAAGAGTTCACTTAGAAATTGTAGAAATGGGATCTATGTCCAGGAATATCCATATTTTGCTTTTAAAAGATCAGTGGACAGTAGCCCTGTGTTATAATAATACATATGAGGATAGTTCATTAGTCTATGTTAAATTTCTCATACTGAAAATCAAGGTAATATCATTATTGCATTGGCAAGTGTAGTTAAGTGCTATTAAGGTTTTTCCAAAAGTTTTTCAGCAATACCATATAGTTGTTTATGAACAATATTTATTCTGTTTTCTGTTCCACTCTGTGAGAATTATTCTGCTTTTTAATGAATTTATTCTAAAGATCATAGCGGGGTAGCAGTTTAAAATTTGACAGGTTGGAATTGAGTCATTCTTAAATCCTGACAGTTGCATGGACAACTCTTTGCAGATCCCTACACATTTTCAACAACAACAACAACAACAACAACAATAACAATAATAATAATAATAATAATAAAGTTGGAAGGGATCTTGGAGGTCATCTAGTCCAACCCCCTGCTCAGGCAGGAAACCCTATACCATTTCAGACAAATGGCTGTCCAGTCTCTTCTTAAAAACTTCCAGTATTAGAGCATTCACCACTTCTGGAGGCAGGTTGTTCCACTGGTTAATTGTTCTAACTGTCAGGAAGTTTCTCCTTAGTTCTAGGTTGCTTCTCTCCTTGATTAGTTTCCAAATCATTTGCCATTGTTTAGGGCTAATAGAGAAAGAATGGTTTAAGACTGCCAAGTTGGCTTTTCTGCTCCTAAACTAGTACCTTAATCCTTAGACCCCAGTGGCTTTCAGTGTAAACTCTAGCATTGTCAGATATCAGGGAAATCACTAATCCAGTGCAAGTTGGCTGAAGATCAGGTAATGATGTGATTCATAAAAGTATGTCTGATAGTTTTCTATATATACACACTAAAATAGCCATAATCATTGTATAATAATGATGATGATGGTGATGGTGGTGGTGATGATAATGATGATGATAGGAACAACTTCCATCCTGTGACAATATCTGTAATACCATTGAACATCCACATCTGCCTATCCCAGGTCCTTGGTATAAGGACTCGATATGTAGACAAAAATGCCAAATCCAATCTGAACATCTGGCTGACTGTGAATGATGATGATGATGATGATGATGATGATGACGACGACAACAACAACAACAACAATAATAATAGAGGTGGAAGGGACCTTGAAGGTCTTCTAGTCCAACCCCCTACTCAGGCAGGAAACCCTATACCATTTCAGACAAATGGCTGTCCAGTCTCTTCTTAAAAACTTCCAGTGTTGGAGCATTCATAACTTCTGGAGGCAATTTGTTCCATTCATTAATTGTTCTAACTGTCAGGAAATTTCTCCTTAATTCTAGGTTGCTTCTTTCTTTGATTAGTTTCCATCAATTGCTTCTTGTCCTGCCTTCAGGTGCTTTAGAGAGTAGCTTGACTCCCTCTTCTTTGTGGCAACCCCTGAGATATTGGAACACAGCTATCATGTCACCACTAGTCCTTCTCTTCATTAAACTAGAAATACCCAATTCCAGAAACCATTCCTTATGTCATGGTTCCAACCGATGAAACCCTTCAAAAGAACTTCGAGGCATTGTTTTCCTTAAAGAATCTTTTATTCGGGAAACAAAGTATCAGCACTACATAACTGAACCCAAAAACTAAATTCCCCTCCCCTGGATACAAATTAACAAAGTACAATTCCCACCCCCAATAAACAGTCATAAACCACATTCCCCAATTAGCTTGAACCATGGGCTTTCTCCCCAGGTCTCCAGCCCGCCAAAACATTATCAGCTCTGGACCCAGTTTGTCCATGGATTCCCATGGCAGAGTTATTATTATTATGACTAACTGAACTCTCATTCCAATCCCCCCTCCCAGCACCAACTAATTCTAAAAGCATAGAGAAAATGACTGCATTTTCATCTGTTGTCAAAGCAAGAACATCCAATGTTAGCAGCGTTGACACCTTATAGTTTTAGCCTCCAGTCCTCTGATCATCTTTGTTGCTCTTCTCTGTACTCTTTCTAGAGTCTCAAAATCTTTTTTTCATTGTGGTGACCAAAGCTGGATGCAGTATTCCAAGTGTGACCTTACCAAGGCATTGTAAAGTGGTATTAATACTTCATGTGATCTTGATTCTAACCCTCTGTTAATGCAGCCTAACACTGTTGGCTTTTTTGGCAGCTGCAGCGCACTGCTGGCTTATATTTAAGCGATTGCCCACTAGGACTCCAAGATCCCTCTCACAGTTACTACTATTGAGCAAGGTACTACCTATACTGTACCTGTGCATTTGGCTTTTCTTGCTTAAATGTAGAACCTTACTTTTTTCACCATTGAATTTCATTTTGTTAGATAGTGCCCTATGTTCAAGTCTGTCCAGATTCTTCTGTATCTTAAACCTATCTTCTGGAGTGTTGGCTATTCCTGCCAGCTTGGTATCATCTGCAAATTTGATTGAGTTCCCATCTATCTCCTCATCCGAATCATTGATGAAGATGTTGAAGAGCACTGGGCCCAGAACAGAGCCCTGGTTCTGAGATCACATCTGCCAGTCCCTTCAGAACCTTGGGGTGTAATCCATCTGGTCCTGGTGATTTGAACTTGTCTAGGATGGACAGCTGCTCACTTAACATTTTCTTGCTTATTTTAACTTGAGTTTCAAATCTGTTTTTTATAGGTTGAACTGTTTTTTCCCTTTGTGTAAAGACGGATGCAAAAAACAGTTAAGTAGTTCTGCTTTCTCCTTGTTGCTTGTCACCTTCTTGTCACTTTCCCCCACTAATGGACCAATCATTTCCTTAACTTTTTTCTTGTTTTTTACATGTTGAAAGAAGCTTTTTTTTGTTATTTTTGACTTTTGTAGCAAGCCGCAGTCCATTCTGAGCCTTAGCTTTCCTCACTTCATCTTTGCAAGCTCAGGCTATTTGCTGATATTCTGCCTTAGTTATATGCCCCTCTTTCCACTTTTTATACTTGTCTTTGTTGTCTTTCAATTTATCAAAGAGTTCTTTATGCAGCCATGCTGGTTTCTTTTGAAAGCTGTTATTTTTCTTCTTCGTTGGTATTGTGCTAGATGGGCTTTTATAATCTCACTTTTCAAAATTTCCCAAGCTTCTTGGGTTATTTTCCCCTTGAGGATTCTCATCCATGGAATCCTTTCCAAGCTCTCTCTAAGTTTATTGAAATTAGCTCTCTTGAAGTCCAAGACTCTAGTTTGACTATGTTCTATTGCTTGTGCTTGCAAAATGTTGAATTCCAATATTGCAGGATCACTTCCCCCCCCCCCCCAAGATTCCTGTAGCTTCAACACCTTCTATTATTTCATCTCTGTTAGTGAGAATTAAGTCCAATGTGGCTGATCCCCTAGTTCCCTTCTCTACTTTTTGGGAGACAAAATTGTCTGGAATTTGTTTGATCTTCTACTTGGTGCAAAGTTTGTCTCCCAGTTGATGTCAGGGTAATCAAAGTCCTCCATTGTTATTGTGATGTGCTTCCTACATACTTTAGTTAACTGACTTGCAAAAAGTTCATCTATTTCCTCTGTTTGGTTGGGTGGCCTATAGTATACACTTATGGCAATGTTGTTTTTTCCCCTTTTATATTGACCCAAATGCATTCAAGACAGTTTTCATCATTGTTGTGCTCTATTTCAGTAGAGATGTAATTATTTCTTATATAGAGAGCAACTCCACCTTCTCTTTTATTTGGTCTTTCATTGGACCAGTTGCAGACATCATGACTAATGTAACCAAAGCTTTCCTCTTTACACCACTCCTTTAGCCACATATTGAATTCTGCTTACACTGGCCTTTTCCATTTTGTTCCTCTGAAAAGGTAAGCCTACAACCTATCCTGCTAAGTTCCTGCCCCAAGGTCTGGAAAATCATTCTGCACAGAGAGTACATCTTTTTGGGACAGGTCATTAGCCCCAAGATGTACAGTAGCTTCTACATCGCAGTCCTTGCTGGCATTCTTGACTATCTTAAAAATACACTTCTTGTCCCTGCTGGCAGTAGCATCTGAAGACACCTGACCTCTTTTGAAAGCTCCGTATCCTTTCCTAAATTTACATCCCTTATAATTGAATCACCAACCAGAAGGTGACTTCCCTTTTTGGATGCCTTACTCTTCTTGCATGACTGATGTGCAATACCTGATTCATACTTTCCCCTATCCAAAACAAGTTCTTATTTATAGGGCAGTGTCTATAAATCCTTACAGATGTGTCTTAATGTTTAACAGTGCATACAAAGTACTATTGTTTGAAGCATTAAAGCAGCCACATATATGTTATTTCCAGGCTTGTGAAGCTGCTTCATAAGCTATCCACAGCTGTCTCTGCATGCAGGGCATGCATGGTAAGGCTATGTGGGAGTTGCATATAGAATGCAATTTAGATTCAAAGAGGAGAAGGTGATTTAGAACATGTATGGCATATATATGTGACCTGCCAGCTTCTCTTTACATCAAAGAGGTCTTTTTCTGTTAGGGTAGAGTGGCAGCCACATGGTATAAAGGAGAACAGACATAACCTTGAAGAAAGAATGCAGGATTGTTTTCATCAACATCATTTAGGCCCAATAAATATGATGGATTGAGGAAGAAACTCAAGTTTGCCTTCCCTTGATTGTATTTGGCATAAGAGGGGAAAGCAAGAATGTCAGGCTTTTACAATTCTGTTATTATACTTTGTAATAATCAGATGGAGTTCCATTAGTCCTTGTGGAATCTGTTTCCTGGCAGACTAGGCTACTTACAAGGAGCAGACATGGAGGGTTCTTTAGCAAGTTGTTGACTAATATAGTAAGTGTGGCTACTTGCCCTTTGTTCTTAGAATCCAGTTCACTGCATAACCCTAGTAGAAGCTCTGGTAAGTCTATTTCTACCTCAGTTTCCTATTTATTCTCTTCTAGAAAAGACAAGTGTGATTCTACCTTCAAGAAAAATATACACTGTGACTCTGCCTCCTGAAGATTACGTACCAGTTGCTATTAATGAAAACAGTAAAGGATCCTCTGAAAGTGATGCTGAAGACAGTAGTAATGGTGCTCCAGGTAGGAGAAAATGCTTCATTTTTCTTTAAAGCAGTCAGAGCTTAAATATATAAGCTGCAGGTAAATGGAAAGTTACATCAGTTTACAGGCATGTACAACCATGTATGAAGTAAAGTGTCTGCTGGGATATACATTGTATAAACAGGAAATCATCCTAAAATCAGTGCAGAATCCAGATTGAAACATCCCAGACAGATGCTCTGCTCTCTGAGTAATTGTTTCAATGGTAAAATGCTTCTCATGTTATGTTAACTTTGTACATGTTATAGTGCTTTAACAGTAATCAAAATAGAGCTGGAAGGGACCTTGGAGGTCTTCTAGTCCAACCCCCTGCTCAAGGAGGAGACCCCATACCATTTCAGACAAGTGGCTATCCAATATCTTCTTTAAAAAACTCCAGTGATGAAGCACCCACAACTTCTGGAGGCAAGCAGTTCCACTGATTAATTGTTCTCACTGAAGTTTCTCCTTAATTCCAGGTTGCTTTTCTCCTTGATTAGTTTCCGTCCATTGCCTTTTGGTGTTTTGGAAAATAAGTTGACTCCCTCTTCTTTGGGAAGCCCCCCAAATACTGAATACTGCTATCATATCACCCCTAGCCCTTCTTTTCTCTAGATTTTTATTAAGGTTTTATAAAGTGGTACTAATACTTCATGTGATTTTGATTCTGTGCCTCTGTTTATGAGCCAAGGATTATATTAGCTTTTTTGGCTGCTACCACACACTGCTGGATCATATTTATTTCATATTTAATAAGTAACAAGTAGTGAATCGGCAGACCACAATACAAATTAAGCAGGTCTGTTTGGGAAGCTGTGTTAGAAACTGCAGTTGTACAGATTTCTTGTGTGTTTCTTGAATTTCATTATTGTCAGGTATTTTGTGTATGCTTGGGTCATATTTCTGAATGTCCAAATAAATATTATTCTTGGTACATAGTAAATTACTTTTTTCAGGGATAGTTCAATACAGAAACTGTATTTAAAATGCTATTAATTTAAATTTACTTTATTCTCAGCATTCTTTGAGTACTATTATCAGCTTAATTAAGTATTACTGGGCTTACATTTAGTTGAATTTTAATTTGGCATGGTTGGCAAATAAAGGCACTGCTCCTTTTGTTTTTCATACCACAGTACTATAAATGTTAACAAAGGGTAAATCTACTTGCTGCAAGCATTTCAAATATATACGTAGAATTTCAAATGTAACATTTTTTTACCTTTCATAATACAAATTAATGTGATATATTTCCTATTTGTATTAAGAGGAGACTGATTAAACAGTCTTATCTATATGGAAAGATATGTATTAACCTTATCAAAATTAACCTTATCAAAATTCAAATATTCCTTTAAGACCCGTTTCAGATCAATTGACATATAAACTCCTGTCAATTCTAGAAGAAATTGAATAAATTTTAGGCATAGATAGCAGTTACCTTTCCCCATTTAAGGACTGCTTCTGGACAAATAAATCTCTTCCCATAGATTTTTACGAAGGAAACACTTGGTTTGTGGAAGACGACTTCCCCTTTCGAATAGTGACTACCTGGTGTTCGGTTCAGCCATGTCTGTTTGGGTACCATGTGACTCTGTAGGGAGACTTCTTGGGTTAAGTAGACACCCATCATATTATGATTGCCTCTGAGTAGGTAATCTTACAGAAAATGCCAGATACTTAAGTAAACAGAGACCAACGTCATGGCATGTAAGTAATAATATAGCTAATACTGTGGAGTCCTTGGCATTCTCTGAGCTTAATTGTTTAATTTGTTTTGTTACCCAACTAGATGACATCATCAGTGCTAAAAGAGGGTGGGGCTATTCTGCTTATATACAGTCCCTTGCCCTGTCAGTGTTGGTGGGAGTGTTGTTTTCTCTTGATAGTTACTTAATTAGGCTGAGAGAGGGAAAAAAATACTGTAGGAAAATGTGACAAACCTAGATGTCACACATCTCTGCACCCATTTGGTTACCAGTTTAAGTGGACAAGTTTTTATTGTTCAGACAGAATGAAAGGTTTGATGGATGTCAGATTGCCTCACTGGAAGCTAAGAAAGCAAAGTACATCAAGAGGAATTAATTTCAGTATAGACTGTAATCTGGCTGCACACACTTTCTTAGGATTTTCCATTTTTTCCAGTTTTATTATAGTGTTAGTAGAGAAGATTATAATTAACATAATTGTGAGGAGATGGTTTATTTCTTTAACTTTGGTGTCAAGTCTTGTTTGGCTTGATATATAATTTGTATTTTATTGTTGTGTTGCTATAGTGCAGCACATATAGAAGGCACCTCATGTTGCAAAGGCTGCTTTAAGACATGTCGTAGATAGCAAAAGAAATAATACAAGGGTTGCATGAAACATTAGAATGACTTGCTTAATTTGACATTTTAGTGAGTCTGCTAATGTTTTTTCTCTGGGATTCAGTATCAGGGCAACATTTAATGAATTGGCGATCTAATGCATGTAGTTAAATCAATAACTTAATCACTTCAAGCTGTTTAATTCTTGACTCTGCTGTTCCAATATATTTGGGTTATCAATTCATTTAAGCAGACTTCTTTTTAGCATAAAGGCATTCCCTCTGGTTTATGAAATAAGTAAAAAGTGACAAAGAAATTAGCATTAATCATATTTGTGTGCTGTACAGTTATAGTCAAGGGATCGCTTATTTTGTTAGTTTACTAACCCAGGTGACCAATTATGACCAAAACAGTATTTAATATTTAGACTAATAATCGTGTGATTGCTGTAGTGTAAGCCAATAATAAAAGCTTCTTTGGTTTTTTTTTTATCTTTTTCTCCCTGTGTAGATTTTATTCTGTCCTATCTACTGCAGTTCATAACTTAGCCATGGGATATAGTGCAAGAGTCCATAATGTAGCCATATTAGATCTGAGTTAAGCAGATTTGGATGTGGAGACAGAACCACAGCACACTATAGCCTCTCAGAAGAAAGTTGCTTTGAGTTTCATAGTAAAAGAAAGCTTTATGTGTTCTGCTTAAAAACAGAAACAATAATTTGAATGTTCTTTTTCATAATCAGAGAGATTTTGAGAGCATTTATTTTCCTCTTGATAAACAAGAGTCTCTTAATACTGCATAGTGGGTGCCACTTGGAAACAAAAGTCTTAACGATTTTAAAAACTATGACCCTACAAACAAAATTTGTACCTGAGATTATATTCAATAATGGCCAGACCAGGAAACAGAATCCACAAATTTGAGTAGAACTTTATTAATAATGACTATAATAGTATAATTTGAGTATAATTACATATATCTGCATGTAATAGTCACTCCTCATGAGATGGGCAACTATATAAATGTGATTAAATAAATAAACAGAGTTGAAGGCTGACTAAGTTTTCCCTTCCCTCCCTTTCACTATGGGTAGAACCAATCTTTCTTTCTGCTTCCAGAGTTTAAAACTTGCTTGTATTTATGCAACCATTGTCTCAGCTTAGTTTCTCCAAGTTCATGATATCACAGCAAGAAATGCACTATGTGGTTTTCCATTTTTTCCAATTCTTGCCTCATTTTTTCTTCTCCCTGCCCTGCTCGTCCAACAGTCTCCACCACCCTCTTCTTTTTTGTCTCATATTCCTTTTCTCCCCTTCTGATATGCAGCAAGCTTTCTGTTGTCGTAGCAACGCAACAGCAGACCATTTGCAAAAAGGAGAAATGATGAGGGGTGGCAGGCACAATCTTGTTAGTTTACCAAAGGACCTCCTAAAAGACTATGAAGATGCCCATATTCGTTTACTCACATCATGCCTTATCCACAGCCTGATCCCTCACATTGATTGGGTACTTTTGACATTGAACATTTTGACTCCATTAGCTAGAACATAGAATAATAGGATTGGAAGTGACCTTGAAGGTCTTCTAGTCTGACCCCCTGCTTAAGCAGAAGACTCTATACCATTCCAGACAAATGACTGTGCATGTGAAAACCTCCAGTGATGGAGTACCCCAACTTCTGGAGACAAGCTTAATTTTTTTCACTATCAGGAAATTACTCCTTAGTTCTGTGGGGGGGGGACCTTTGGGCAGATGCCTTAAAGCAGGAGTCTTCAACTTTTTCAGAGATAAAGAGCGTGGATTAATTTTGAGATGGTTTGATAGCATGGGGAAGGAAAGGTTTAGATGAATAGTAAAAAGAAAGACTTCACTGGAGTAGGTCTTCTGTAGTCTCTGTCCTCTCTTCTCCATCTAGTCCACAATCTTGGATCTTACTGTGCATCTCTGGATCTTGGCAACTTCGGATGCCCCCCGAGCTTCAGTGGTAGAGTGGCCAAAAAGAACTACATGTAATATGAAATAAATGTCTATATGTCTGGGAACTAAAAACCTAATATTAGACCTTAAATTGAGATGGATGGAAAGATGAAGATGATGCGAACCAAACCAAGCTCCAGTAACCTCATAAATCATTCTGCATATTTATTTCTGCTTAAACAGAACAGTGTAAAGGATGTTGATATGCTTTAATCCAGGGGTCTTCAAACATGGCCCTTTTATGACTTGTGGACTTCAACTCCCAGAATTCCTCAGCCAGCATGCCTGGCTGAGGAATTCTGGGAGTTGAAGTCCACAAGTCATAAAAGGGCCAAGTTTGAAGACCCCTGTTTTAATCACATACAATTGCCAGAAGTTTTTGCTTAAAATTATTCTTATTTTCTATATGAAAATTCTCCTTAGACCTTTTTTCAAGCTGCTGCTTGAACTTTTGTACTACTTTCAGCTGCCATGTTCATAAATTTAACACTTACATGCATAACATAAATTTAACACTTACAAATTAGAAAATTCAAAGATCAGCTTATTTCAAGTAACATAATGACTGATGATACAAGAATCTTGACAGGAAAGCCACAAATCCATCAGGCTCCTAGAGATACTTAGCAAAATTACTGAGTACATGTTATACTTGGAACTTCTACATTTTCACATTTCAGAGGGGAAGGTTATAACCAAAATGCTGCTCAAATAGAAGATTGTGAAGCCAAACTTGACTATTCCAATTTTGCAAGCATTTTGTGTCTTAAATCATAACTGACTGGATGACAGATTTTAGTTATGGATTTTAATCTGCTATAAGTAGTCCTCAAGTTACAATCGTAATGGAGGCCTGCCCATCGTGGTCATAACTCATGATGGTTGTAAAATGGATTGGTCATGTGACCGACCTGATTTTATAACTTTTTTTGCAGCAGTTGTGAAGTAAATGCAGTGGCTGTTTGGCGAATCGGTGGTTTGCTATGGGTGCAAATTTGCCAAAATCCATAAGTAAATGCCAGATTTTTTTTTTAGTAGTGTACATTTTAAATGTCATTTGAAATAATGGAATCCACTTTATCTCATTTTTAAGTTACTATACTGTACTGGTTATATTTAAAAATAAAGTATTATTATGCTCTGATCTTTTCAATTGTTGTGTTTCATTTTTTTCCCCATGCAGCTAGGATTTGTACAATTTGAATACTACTAATTTGTATAATGGTATATTTTTGCCCAAACAAACTTATGACACTCTTTAAGGATCACCAAAGCATAATTACACATAAAAATGAATATTTGTATGTTTTTTTTCTGCTCCATTTCTAGCTGGTAAACAATTTGATTAACTGCCCCACTACCCAGTGGATTGAACAAAATGACACTATTCATTTTTATCAAATGTGCCAAAGACAGCTAAAATTGCATACTGCTTAACAGTAATTTATTTGCTTCTATTTGCAGTGCATTGGTGTCAGAGGAATTCATTTGTTTACGCTGTGAAAATGACTTGTGGAATGAGATCTTAAGAATCATTAGTATTGGGGTAGAAGAGCGACAAATCCTCCAAGAAATTGTTCAATATGGCCTATTTTCAAGTATTGCATTATGATTATCACAGAACCCATAAAATTAAAGATTCAGGTGTTTTTCTCCTCATTGACTGTACAAATCTATTTGGGCAAAATCATGTATTTAAATGTTTTAAATCAAGATAGGTTGAGAATGTGTTAATGTATTAATCTAATTTTTAGAGTACATTTAAAAGTGCATTGGGAATAGACAATCTGATGTCCTCCTGGTGTGTTAGTTTTAGCTACCACTCCGGTGGTTGAACATTATTATGAAAATTTTAATCCAAAAATTTATGAAGCAAGATGTAACCACATTGTTGCATTAATTAAAATCAACAGGATGGGTTTAAAAATAGTGATTTTTTTTAGTACATCAAGGCTTAAGCCTTTTTATATTTTGTGTATGTGTGTATGCTAAAAGTTCTAAAAATGTCCATTTAAAAACTTAATATAATGTATTTTTCATTTTCATTTTATTAAATTTATACCCCGCCCTTCTCCCGTAGGACTCAGGGCGGCTTACAGCCAGTTAAAAACAATTTAATACAATACAATAGAAGTTTTAAAAAATCATTAAAAATAAATATATAATCGGCCGCTTCTACTAAAATTTGGCTAAAACCAATTTAAAATACCCCTAGGCCAGTCCTGCCCGC
>NW_015387395.1:604342-615053 GCF_001527695.2 Protobothrops mucrosquamatus
ATTTTATGCAACATTTATGCAGTATTTTATGCAACATTTATCAGCATTATTTAATATGTCGTAGGGAAGCTTAGATTACTCCAAGTAGTTTGTTGTGCTGGAGCACAGACCTGATCTGAAATGTATTCTTCAATGGGTAGATCACAGCACTTTTATTCAAAGCTGTAAATTCAGTTGCTTTGCTTGTTAGCTTTTGCATGATGTCCCCCCCCCCCGGGAGTTCAAGGCAGTTTTCTCTGTGAATCTTCCATTTATCTCCACAACAACAATTCTGTGAAGTGGGTTCACCTGAAAGAAGGTGACCAGCCCTAAGTCACCCAAAGGAGCTTCCATGGCTCAGCGTGAACTTGGATCTTGGTCTCCCCAGAATGACTTCAGCATTTTAACCACTACACCACGCAGGCCTTCATTTATTTAATTGAAGTCTGTGTGTCTCTCTGCCCTTGTGTTTCACACATTATGTTCTGCTTGCCTGCTTGTGTTTTGAAAACAATCTTTATAAAAATGAGCAACCGGTTTTAAAACATAATTAATGAAGAACCATTTTAGGATGTTAAGAAAAGTGGCAGCTGGAGGAGTCATTTGTGTTGGTGATCTTTGGTTTCTGCTTAATAGCCAAAGGAAGAAAAGGCCAGCAAGCACACTGCTCATTCGGTACTCGGCATTTTCAGATATCCATGTGAAAACATAGGCAGGAAATGGATGTATATTCCAGGTGAAATAGATTGGGCTTAATCAAATAAGCACCGTTTTTCTTCTTCACTCTATATTGGGTCCCCAACCCCTGGTCCATGGACTGGTACTGGGCCGCAGCATGCCAGCAACCGGTCCACACAAACAAGCAAAGCCCAATCCATGGGATGCAGCCAGCATACAAAACCATGCACCCTCTGGTACACGGAAAAACGTTTCTCCATGGTGCCCCAAAGGTTGGGGACCTCTGCTCTATATAATGTCAAGTATGGAGAAGAGAACTATCCCAGTTTAGATTACTGATCAGGAAGAGGAATATAAGCTTCTGTCCCCATTTCTTGAAGAGTACATGGATGTGTATGTGGTCCCCTATGTTTTATATAACCTATGATATAATGGATGATGTCTCTTTTTCATAATATATTGATGCCATCTTATCATGGGCTCACAATTTCAACTTTAACCATTTCACTCCATTTGTTAATTTTTCACAATTTGGCTTTGGATGGTCAAACATTACTCAATAAATAAAGGAGAAGCAAGTTATGAATATGTTTTTGTTCATTCTTGGTGTGCTAGTGGAAAATAAAAACTTATAATCCAGTGGAAAAAGTGGACAGAAAAAAAAGACCAAAAAAACTGTTTCCGTTTTTCCCCCCTGTTTTGCACATTTTAATAGGAATAGGCCCTTCCAACCAGGATGTTGTTTAATGTTTCTGGGACATTTGTACAGCAAACGTCTAAGCAGTTATATTTTACTATAGCAACTCTATAAAAATACCGTTTAGGCAGAGCTCTGCTCAAAAATTATTTGAAATGGTTTGTTTTAAATTTTCACATCAACCTGTGCAGTTCAAACTTGTATGAAAATGCCCTTTATATTAATTTTCTTCCAGGAATAGCCTATGTACCTAAACAATCTTTTTAATCCTCAGATTTTCTCCAACCACAAGTGCAAAACAAAAACAGAAAGGATGATTTACCACCATTTAAACTTGGAAACATAAAAATTGTAATGTGAAACCTAAAATAATCTCTGCATACTCCTTTTTTAATTCCCCTAAAAAGTCAAGAAAAGGGAAAAAAATGTTATATCCATTCATGGTCCATTCTATTGCAGTCCTGTCCCATCCTCAAATCAAGAGAAGTGTGGTCTTCAGTCACCAAAAAATTGGCCACTTCTGAGCTGGGCCATGATTTTGCCCAAACAGATTCCCTCAAGTGATTGTTTTCTTTTCATATTTTGCTATAATAACATTTCCCTACATGAAGACTTAAAGACTTAGTCATACAGTTTGAATAAGACATTATTTAATTCTCATTGAACCCCTCTTATTTTGATTTTGCCTTGTGTCAAGAGAAAAATTCATATTTATTTCTATCTCTTTCTGTAATCCTGAGCGCAAAAGCAAAAGAGAATGCAAGTCTACACAATGCCGCAAATGTCCCTTTTCTGCAGCAAGCATGGGATATTCGTAACTCCCCTTTCTTCCTAATGTATTAAAAATGGAGGGATTTTAGGTGTATCTATTATCCACAGCCACAAGATGGCGTTCCTCCTCAATGTAGTTCCTGCAGAGGGCAGGGTGAAGCAAGGGCAATCTCTTTCTGCCCTGTTGATTCCTTGCATGTAAGCGGTCACATACTTAACTCTGATATTAACCTGCCTTGTGTTATGAATGGATTACTTTCTCAAGGGTGACATGGATCAGACTGGTGGTCAAAGGAATGCACTGATTTAGGCTGACAGCTTTGCACAAGCCAATTGTCTGTGTGACCTAGTAATAACAGAATGAAAACTCCATTGAGGGTGGGTAGGGAAATTTCTTCCAACTATAGATGGTAATGCTGTCTAATATCAAAATGCAATATAGCAATTTTCAGGAATTTTAAGGAAAAGCTTTAGCAATTCTGCAAAATTTGATACGTTTTTTTTTAAAGGAAACGTTCGATTCAAGTGTAAAAGTAACATCTGTGTCTATATAATATATAATATTTTGATGATCAGGAAATACTCAAAAATATAATGCCACTTGACATTTACAGAATAGTCCGTATCATATCTGGGTTAACTTACACAACTGCTTTTTCTCTCGAGCTGTTTTTGTATATATTGTACCGGCATGAAAATGTTTCTATCCCAGTTAAAATAAATGTCTGATAGAAACTAAGGAGTATTGTTCAGTGTCAGCCAGTTTTAGATCTTGCATTAAAATCCTGCTCCTTCTTTATTACATATAAAGTAAAATTCTAAGTCTAAACACTGTTCATTCTAAACAACCTCAGTCTGAATTCATCAGGTATTCTTTACTTAAACTCAAAACGCAATAGCTCAAATCTGTTAACTCTTGTTTGCTCAGATTCCTCATTTCTGCGCATCTGAATAAACGAAATGTGTTAAAGCTTTTACCCTAATTTTGCCTACCCAGATCCAAATTGAATTGATAACACTAGATACATGCTTGTCTAATAATGGTTATTTTGTTTTAAAAAAACGAACAAATTATATTATGGCTCCTCCACCAAGGAGACCATAAATCCAAGTGCTTGCATCCAAGTATCATTCTAATATAGCACAAAAGGGCTGCTACTACAAAATATTAGTGGAGTTTCTGCCTCCCAGCTCTGTTGTCTCTGGGGCCGTACAGCCAGTCAGGTTAGAATGACAAAAGACTGAACCTGTCAAATGCAGATGCTCACTGCATTAAAATTCGGAAGGAGAACTTTAGATAAATTTAACTGCTTGCTACATTTATTCAGTATCGTGCTGCTCCTATTACTGCAGATTTTATCAGCTGGCCAATAAGCATCTCATTGTCATCACTGGTGTCTGCGTATCATTTCAGATTTGCAAACTTTGATATCAAGAAAGCCAGTTTGGCCCTTAAGTGCTGTGAAACTAAGCTTGTGCACACTTTTTTGTGTCATATCTGAATGCAGTACTCATTTACTTTTCCAACAAAGAATCAGTGATCAAATTGCTATTTTGATGTGTTTGAGTCTACTGGAGACTGTAATGTTTGCGAATGAAGGCAAAGAGGTGTCCCAGGATAATGTTGTGGGATCCAAGTTCCCTGAGGATGGGGCTCCAGCACAAATCAGAAGGTTTGGAAGCACAAAACCTCTGGTCCCAGTGACTGACCCAGATTGGATCCTGTAATGTTTGCATTGGTTTTTTTAATGAAATAAATGTTACCCTAAGACCTTGGTGATAATTGGGATTGGTTATATTTATAAGACCTCCTTATCGAAGCAAAAGCAGGCTACACAAAAAATTTTCTTCTATGCACAAGAATTCAAGTCATGAATTTGGAGCTTTCCAAATGCTCCAGAAGGGCATTTTCCATGGATATTTCTTTGGACTGCCACAGTTGTCCCTTACCACTTAAAATTAATGTGAAACCAACTGATGTGGCAGCTCTACATAAATCTTGAAGCTCACTTTGATGCAATGTTGACAAATAGGGGCAATCAATATAAACAGACAAGTTATCATTAGGTGATGTGTTCAGTTACAATTAAACAAACAAGTGGAGAGTTTTAGAATATCATTCTCCAAGCCAAATCTTTGTATAAGTATTTTGATTACTTATTGGCTAGTTATTTAAAGTTCTCTGTGTAAAATTTAAATCTCTGTTGATAATGGCTTCTCTGAAACTTTTAAGGACCATTTGAATGAATGTGGTCCCAAACATAGGTGTCACTTCCATGGAACCTGTCACAAGGGTGAGGCTGAGACCCAACAGAATGAAGTGACCTTGCAAATTTTTGAAGGCTTTCAGATTAATAGTGTGGCAGTCATCCACAATAGTATAATACATCAGTAATGCAATTTATAACCCTACCACTATTCAGAACATGGACAGCTTCACTGAAAATTAAGTTAGAGAGATGCTTTGCACAAAATGTAATGAAACCTTGACATTTCTTTCCAGTGACACTCTTTCCCTGGAGGGCAGACATGCTGTTGTAAAGAAATGAAAAAAAAAGCTCATTTTCTCCTTATTTCTTTTCTTCATTGCTGAAGTGGCAGTCTTGTAGGAGGGTTCATCTAGTTACTTTAAAAGAATTGCAAAAAGTCATTAAATGTCAGGGACTTTCTATCAAAGAAGGGACTTAGAATTTTGAACTACCATGTGTTTAGAGTTTGCTGAAGGACAGCATCCCAATAATCAACATGTTTGATTATTGATAGTTGGACAATACTTTAATTGACCTAACTGAGTTATCACAAAATACTAAACCAAGTGTCAGATTTATAGAATTTTACACCTGGGAAAGGGGACAGGGAGAATTTCTCCCTCTTAGATTTTGCTTTTTCATTGTTTTCCCTATAAAATCGAGTTTTAGATTTTAAAAGTTTCTTATAGACTAGAAGAATTTACCCTGATTTTTGTATTTATAGTGTTGGCTAGCCATGAAGAAGTCAATCGTGCTACCATTATCACAATAATTAAAACTCTATAACGCTAAATAACAGCACAGTCTGTAGTGTAAGGATCTTAGATTCACTGGGCAAAATGGAAATGTCTTTGGTTTCCTAAAGCATAGATTTATTTCCATAGTGCCACTAACATTCAGATGTTTGATTATATTTTAATGGATGTGAAATGGATGTAACCAAATATCCAAATTTAAATCTGGTCCGTAATTAAAGGAAGAAGAGAAAAAATGCTGTCTGTGTGTGTTTGCTTGTGAAATAGAAAATTGGAGCAATTAGGTATCAGCATTTGGGGAGAATTAAATTAATCAGGTCTTTAAGATTAAATAAATGCCGTCACTACTTAAGATAAGTTTTTCATAATAATAATTAGATCAATGGTCAGAGAAATTGTGATAAGAACTTAATGAGGTGCAAGGTTTTTAATAAGGTGCAATCAGAATGCTTAAGTTGCTACTTGACTGGTAGGAAACATCTATCCATCCCCAAAGCTACAGCCCGAACACTGGATTCTGTTAACTAAATACATTTGTGGATGTCAGATGAAGGTGATTTCACAAGCCTTTTAAGCACCAGCAAGATTGTTGAAAATAAAATTTTAAAAAACACTACCCTTTGCATAATAATTTTGCAAGCTGTAATGAGGCAGTGATAAAATATTTGTTCACCAGTATTAGGCTTTCAGGTAAAAGAAAATATATGGAATATTTAAATGAATATATGGGGAAGAGATAATGTGAGGCTTAGATTAGTGAATATTTCTGAAAACACTGCGTGACTTTGTTTTCTGTCTTCCTTAGTATTGAAAATACCCTTGGTGCCCCCATTAGATACTGAAAGCAAAAGCTTTATTTCTCCAAAATAATGGACTTTGGCAATCATGTAGCTGGCCAGTGACTTTCCAATCCGCCACTGTAATCTGAAAAGACTGATGGATATAATTGCTTGAAAAAACACTCTACTCTGCTGTCTTAATGCATCAAGATAGTCATCATTCAATTACACATATTCAAAGCTATCCCTTCCATTTTCTCCTTTTAAGCCCTCTCCTGAAGTAAAGTAAAAACAAATCAGAAATGTAGTACTCTTTTCTTCCTTTTTCTCCCTTTGCAAACCCTTTATTTATTCTTTAACCAGTGTTGAATTTTCACAAAGCCCATGTTGAATAGCACAGGAGAGCAAGATCCGATTTGACCCCAGATGCTCTTTGCCAGGATGCATCTCAGGTTTCAGAGCACACCATTCTCAGACTATCCATGTGTGAAATGATGCATTTTAAAGGAAACATTCTGCTACAAGGAAAACAATTTTCTAGCATTGCAGTTTTTCTTCTGCCTTTGCAAAAAGTCAGTTATGATTGGAGCCAGGTTCACAGCAGGCAAAGTCAATATAGTAGTAGCTTCACATTAGTGAATAATAAAGGAGGGAGCACTGTGTCTGTTTTCTTAACATCATGGTGGGAGACAAATCTAATAAATGTATTAATAATAGATATAAGTACTGTAACTTTAAAAGACAGGTCACTAAATTTAGCAATACACAGTGGAATGGGTTTTATCTCTAAAAAAACTTCATGGAGTTTATTCCACAGTAGTCCACTGGATAAAATAACAGAATGGTTAAATTTGGAGGAAAAAAAAACATTTTTAACAATTCAGTTAAAGGGGTAGAAGATCCAGTTACATCCATATAGCAATAGCACTTAGACTTACATACTGCTTCATTGTGCTTTACAGCCCTCTCTTTATAGCAATTTACAGAGTCAGCATATTGTCGCCAACTATCTGGCTCCTCATTTTACCGAGGTTGAGTCAACCTCCAGCTGGTTGAGATCGAACTGCTGGCAGTGAGGGGTATACTGCATTCTAACTACTGTGTCACCACGGCTCTAACTATATATAAATACAGTTACTCCATCAAGCCGAATGAACCTGCCTTAAAAATGGGGGAAAGAATGTTTGAGGCTCTTTGAACGTTTCATTCATAAACCAAATTTGGGCATGCCAGTTTAAGGAAAACAAAATTGCAAAAAAATAAAGGGGGGAGATTAATTAATAAGGACTTAAGGTTTTCTAACATGGCCTCATACTTCTCAGAACCATTATTACATCTCAGGCCAGTACTTTTAAGCATCACAAATTACATAGCTCCTGAAATGTTCTCTTCTCAACAACTGAGAACAAGGGCGTCTAATAATTTTACAATCCTGGTTCTGCTGCAGAACATCCAGGGAAATGCTTTGTATGTTTCCTCAAGCTTGGTTGGCAACAATCCACAGGCTATTATCTGAGCTAGGAATGATGAGAAAGCAAACTGGAGATAGTTAAACTTGGGATTTACTATCATCAAATGGAATGATGGACACTAATTGACAATTTTGAAAAGGGCCAAGACAGTGTCATGGAGAATTGGGCTATAAATAACTACATTAATTAGCAGCTGTAAAGGGCAACAATGAAAGATGGTTTATTTCCATGTTTGTGAGCTTCTTGAATTCATCTTGTTGCTCGCTGTGTGAGACACAGTGCTGCTTCCTTCCAATATATCTGAAATGGAAAATGGAGGCAACCTGGTGCCATGATTATGAGCAGATATCTATGGTACAAGTTACCTTCAACATTTTGTCCTTAACAGGAAATTGTTTGTTACATTGGAGGGAAACCTCAGTTGTTCAAAGATCTGGATTCATGTCTGTGAAAGGTTGAATTGTTGGGCATGTTCAGAACACCAGCTTGAATAAGCTGGAAAAAATGTAAAATACATTCCAATGTGATCTTTGAAACAAGACATCTTGAACATTGTGTTTCAGTTCTGCAGAATGAGGGTGAAAATAGAAGTTAAGGAAAACATGGGTGACTGCCAAAATCTGCCTCCCTGCTGTGCATTCTGGCAGCAACCACTACTGCCAGGGATAAGAAAAGGTAATGGGAAAACTCAGTATCATGGTATTATGCCACATGGCATATTTCACAACATATTTTTAGGAAGAGGGCTGTGGCATTAAAATTGCCTTGAATGGCTTGATGAATTTTTGGCACACACAAGAAGTGTGACGATTATTTTTATCAGCCAGCTACCATATTATTCTGTATTGTCTCAGGAAAAGGAATGGATCTGCATTTGCTTTGTAGCTGTTCTGTTCTGATCTCTTAGACTGATTTCACTGGTCTACAAGGAGAAAGCCTTGGAAATGAAAGTAGCTAAATTTTACCAGAATTGGGTCACTAATAAAGGAAAATTAAATCCTGAGTATTAATTGGCTCCAATTTCCAAGGTACAGCTTCAGGTCAAAACTGCATCAAAATAATTCAAAATTACAAGAAGGATGTGCGATTACGCTCCATAACTTTTCTACAAAATGTGATATAACAATGAGAATAGTGCCACACCAATCATTATAAATTTATCTTTTTATTGATACCAATAACATAACTTTCCATTCATTTATTGGTTTTTCATGTAACGTTTTCATGCTTTTCCACTCTGCAAGAGGTTCCACTGTTGTAATCTGGAGCCCAGTAGCTCTGCCTTACTCTTAGGCAATTCCAAATCCCTGACCAGGTCATTTAGTTCACTGTGTGAAATTAGGAGGAGTTCAGGACGAGCACACGGTGGGCTAAAGTTTGGATCTGCTGATATAGATGGCTCCGGATCAGCTGCATCATGCTCATCGTCTTTATCATCATCTTGAGTCTAGAGAGTAGGATTCTGGTGGATCTGGAATTGGCAAATCCTCACCATGGGGTACAGGATGCAGTGCGGATGGAATGTTTGGATATTCCAGGGTCCACTTCTTCTTTCTTGAGATCCCTTTTGTAATGTGGGGGAACCAAGCAAAAATAGCAGTCGCTACTATGATTGGGACACCATTGGGACTGTGAAAAGCATGGACTTTTTCTTCTTGTTTAGCCAATGACGCAGAGAAGTTGCACATGTAATGCAACAATAATGAGGGGTCCAACTCTTGCCCTGATCCCCTATTTTGCATCCAAAATATAGATGGTATGCCTTTTTTTACCACTGCCGTCATACTGCATTTTTGAGATGCAACTGACCACAACTGTAGCAGAAAATATCTGCATTGTTTACACATTTTCGAGGCATCTTGGCTTCTGAAGGAAAATGTCACTCAACTGTTCCTTGGAAATGTTAGGCAATGACACTTTCACAAGCCACCAGATGTAACTATATCATGCGTAGATCTGACCAAAACAAATGTACCTTGCAATAAAAGAACAATAAATTACAGTTAGGTATTAATCTTTAGTCTCAAAGTGAAGATAAATTTATACACTTCCATGTGGTACCATTTTCATTGTTCTATTGTACTTTGTCGAGAAGTTACAAGGTATCATGATCATTAGACACCTCCCTCCCTTGTAGGCAAATATTCTCGCCTGTTTATAAATCTTTATTGTGAAATATCTTGAAAACTTTAGCCAACCAGCACCTTTACCACCTGTTTTCTAATTCATCTAATCAAAATCTGTAAGGATTAACATATTTTATCTCAGAGGTCGATAATTTCCCAAAATTTGTAGACCAGTGATATTTCCTAGACAATTATTTGAGATAATTTATATAGAGATCCTGTGTCTCCCTTCTAGCAATAGCAATAGCGCGCAGACTTAACATACTGCCTCATAGTGCTTTACATCACTCTCTGAGTGGTTTATAATGTAAGCATATTGCCCCCCAAAATCTGGGTCCTCATGTTATTGACCTTTGAAGGATCGAAGGCTGAATCAACCTTGAGCCTGTCAGGACTGAACTCCAGGCTCTGGGCAGAGTTTGCCTGCAATACAATCATTCTAACCACTGGGCCACTGGGGCTCTTCTACCTTCATCACTTTTTACGTCTGCATGAAATTATTGAGAGAGACCTTTGGGATTTTTGGTACACTCTTCATCTGATGAAATACAATGTGCCACAATGGCTTTTTCGAAGAGTGGTACAGTTTTCTGAGATGACCTCTTTCTGGTGGCCATGGGCTGGCATAAAGAAAAAAAAAACCTGAAGCTGGAGCACCAGCTGCAATCAACAATGGTGCTGATTTTTTCTAAATATGTAATAAACCTTCCTGCTATTGATAGAGTTATATACATCTTCAGAAAGACATCTAGCCTTCTGGTACACCTCGTTTGTCCATTTTGAAAGAAAATTATTTTAGAACACTGGCACAACTTGAAGGTCGGAGCTGTGGTGGCGCAGTGGTCAGAATGCAGTATTACAGGCTAATTCTGGTGACTACCAGTAGTTCGATCCTGACCGGCTCAAGGTTGAATTAGCCTTCCATCCTTCCAAGGTTAGTAAAATGAGGACCTGGATTGTTGGGGGCAATATGCTGACTCTGTAAACCGCTTAGAGATGGCTGTAAAGCACTATGAAGTGGTATACAAGTCTAAGTTACCTTAGACTTGTATACCACCACATAGGTTACCTCCGAGACCGCCTTCTGCCACAGATTACCTCTCACCGGCCGATACGCTCCCACAGAGAGGGTCTCCTCAGGGTGCCGTCAACCAGACAGTGTCGGTTGGCGACCCCCAGGGGGAGAGCCTTCTCTGTTGGAGCCC
>NW_015387395.1:615233-618097 GCF_001527695.2 Protobothrops mucrosquamatus
GGGGGGGAAAAAATCTCTGGACTCAAAACTTTGGCAGCCTGATTGATTCAAAGGCTGCCAGTTAGTTTACTGGCAAAGTACAGGAAATAAGCACTTATAAAATAATTGCCAGTGGTTATTTAAAGCTGTGCACACTAGTCTATCAAAGAAATGCTGGAACAGCTGCTGATTCTCCTAGCAGAAATTCAAGGTTAGCCCTTCTGTGTAAGGACCCCTGAGATTTAGAATAAGTTCTTGAGTCTTTGAAGTGCTCAGAGGAAGCTTTAAAAGTAGATGTCAATAGCCAGGCTTTTAGTTAATATTGGCTTTGGTGGATTGTTTAAATTATTTAACTATATTCAAAGTTTTTTCTTATTTTAAATAGTTTTATTTGGTGGGGAATGTTGCTAATGATACATTTAAGCAACAGATGATTCAGAATTGTAGTACTAATAACAAGTATACAAATGAGTATGGTTTTTTTTCAGCTGCATGACTGTCCTAATATTAGATTACAGCTGAAATTCTTCCTTGGTGTTAGAGCTGACTTATCAATAGCTTCCTGAAATTCAATTGCAATGCTAATGATCCCAGTAAAAGAATTGTCATTATTGCTATATTTCAGCACAACTGCCACCTTCCTCCATCCCTTCAAAATGTGCAAAATGACATACAGATCAGCCATTCATGTCCCAGGATGGCAGCTTGGGGAGAAGAATTATAGCTAATAGTCTATAAGCAGCCACCTTCTGTGTTCATGGTTACTTGGAGATAATTGTCTCATTGCTGTAAGTTTTCCATCACATAGATGTGAGCACTGGACTAATTATTTTCAGTAGCTAAAGATCTAAGAACAAGCCTAATTGCATAATTATAATTCATAACACACAGTTTTTTCACAATGAACAAGAGTTTAGTGTAAGAGCTGTCTTTTTTAGCAATCCACTCCTTTGCAACCATATATTAAAGATATTTAATATCTAATGTTGGTAAATAGCTGGAGCCCTGGCATACTGTTTCCTTCAATATCAAACTTCTACTTTATGTTCTTGAAAGCTATATACCCACGAAGATGGACAACCCAGTGAACAGCGTAGCTGTTCCCTTACTCCTATGCAGGATATAGCCAGAGGACACAAGGGACAACTATTTTGCTGAAATAAATGCCTACTTTGACTCCCTAAGTTGGAGGAGAAAATTCTGGAGAATTCTTCTTACAGTGCATTACTAGAAATTCCGTAACAGAAAGAAAGAGCGATAAATAAATAAGAGGTTAGATATACCTCCTACAGAAACCCTTCAAAGTATTCCTGTTTATAAAATACTTCTATTGTTGTTGTTGAGATTACTATGAAAGAGAGCTTCCATTTTGAGGTGCTTTATATACAACCAATTCAGAATGATTCATACATTCTTCATAGTCACACACAAATGTTGTTTTTGGTTTTTGAATAAAGGTTCCAATGTTTCTTTAACTAATAGATGAGGTTTTTTTGGGACTTCCTCCCAGATAAGCAGTGTGTAGGGATTATGGTTTCCTATCAGCATAGAAAAAAAACTTATAATCCCTTTTTGCTCAAGCATTAGGTCTCTTTGCATTTTTTTTTCCTTTAAAAGAAGAGCTTAAGCAATGATGCCTTAACATCTGTACCATTTTATGCAGAGCTGGAATGTATTTATCATTTGTTCCTCCTCTCATCTGTCTGTATTCTCCCAGGAGATGTTTGTTTCAATTGTCATACAGGTAAAACGCTGTTCGGTGTAGGTATGTGGTGCAAATTATTTCAGTCTTTTTTGTGCTGCAGCATTGAATTGCAAATGGGTTTTTATTCCTCCTCCTTTGAAGGGATCAGAACTGCTCTGTGCTGACTCACTCATCTGTCAGCTAAAGAAGAACTTGCAACTCTAGAGCTGATATTATGAAAAGAGAGGCAGTTTTTCAGAGATAACAAAGCTCGAGAACAGAGAGGTTACAAAAATGAAATTGCAGTTCTCATCTTTAGAGCAAATTTATTAGTACAAAGGCTGGGGATGAATTATAGCTGAGGCACCAGATAAATATTGTGTGCCAGAAGCCAAACTCGCAAAAATAAAGCATTTAGAAATAAAAAACATAGATTTTTCTCATATGTTTTTTATCACTGACTTCTCAGCAGGTGTATGTGCATATTAATTCTGCTTGTAGACCTCTCAGTGAAGGGCATCTTCTGGGCAGTGCAGAGGTAAATTAAAAATGTGAAACAGGATACACTAGCAAAGATAATATATAATAAAGTTGAGACAAAGCTAGCACCAGCTGATAGAAAGCTTACAATGTTAATAATCAACTCAGCAGTAGAATAAGATGGGTATTTAAAACAGTATTGTCATTCCTGTTGACATTTGCTGAAAACAGAGTCTTATCGTGTATCTGCAGAGATATGGCTGTGTCAGAGAACATGGAATATGTATACTTTCTTTGCTCTATCTTTTAAGGATGTCAGAGTTAAACCACACCATACTAATGTTAGTCTGTTGTTTTGCCTCTGTTGGCCAATCTGAGGGCAGCAGAGGGCTCCCAATATCCCATTTATTTATTTATTTATTTATTTATTTTTGGATTTATATCCCGCCCTTCTCCCGTAGGACTCAGGGCGGCTGACAATCTATTTAAAATACATACAAAACAATACAAATTTAAAATTAGTTAAAAGGAATATTTAAATATTTGTCGAATTTTAAAATATAATTAAAACCCCCCTAAAAATTACCCTAGGCCAGTCCTGCAAGCTGGAATAACCAAGTCTTGAGGGCGCGGCGAAAGGAAGGGAGATCAGGGATAACCCTGATCTCTGGGGGCAGTTCATTCCAGAGGGTGGGAGCTCCCACAGAGAAGGCCCTCCCTC
>NW_015387395.1:618917-640788 GCF_001527695.2 Protobothrops mucrosquamatus
AAACTGCCGTGCAACCACACTCTCAACAACCTTCGCCACAAAGCGTAGGTTGGAGACTGGACGATAATTTGCCAACACATCTGGATCCAGGGAGGGCTTCTTAAGGAGGGGCCTCACCACCGCCTCCTTTAGGGCTGCGGGGAAGGCACCCTCCCGCAAAGAAGCGTTTATAATTCCCTGGAGCCAGGCTCGTGTCCCCAGAGTTTTGGTGGGTGGGCTGAGCTGAGCTGACAAATTAGTACATTTTCATTCTTTGGGGGAAGTTTCATGTTAAGATACGTTAAGACATGAAATTGATATTTTAAGCACAGCAGAGAGTTAAGATTCCAATAGCTCTTCTGAAAACTCTTGTCTACTGAAAATATCAGGCCCCTTCCCCCAAATTTGAAGGAAGGGGTAGAATTTTTTTGCCTCCGCTACCCATTTTGCCTATTAAATCTTCCCCAAATTCCAAAAGCGGGGGCCGTTTCGATCATTGCTTGCTTCAATAACATTATGATGTCATCAGCTATGGCCCAGAAAAAAATAAGATTGCTCATTTCACTCTTTGTCATTATTGTATAGACAATCTAAAGTGATTTAGCTATGAAGGCCTTCTCAATCATTAACTGGTTACAAAAATAATTGCAGAAGAAGGCAGTGTAATAGTAGGTGAGAGAGACCCTGGGAGAAGAGAGGAAGAGAGGCTACCAAGGGGATGGGTGGAACAAGAGGCTCAGAAGAGACCTTCCTCAGTTTCCGTAAAGGAGATGGCAGGAGATTTGTACTTTCAGACTTGCAAGATTCTGTTAATGTAGCCTTATAATAAAGTAGATTTAGCTCATCTGGTCGTGATTCCTCTCTGGTCTACCTGGCAGGCTGACTGTTAGAATAAAAGGGCATTGGCATTAATTTTATTATGCCACTTGTGTACATATCACTTTCTAGAGAATAATTCTGTTACCCCTAAAGGGCTTAAGGGTTTAAAATAAATTCATGGAAAATGAAATTGTGGCTTGGGATGGATAGGCAGGAAAACACTATATGAGTACTTCGATTACACTGACAATTCTACAGCGCTGCACCAGGAGGACAAATGTGTGTGGGGGGGTGTCTTTCTTCCCCTCCCTTCTGTCCTCCCTGGCAAAGGGGAGAGAAGAATATCCCATACAGCTGTAGGTCGATGATGGGTTGTTCTCCCCTCACCCCCCCCCCACCCGTCAGCCATTCAGCATTTTCTTGGAGGATCTTGGTTTTTAAAAGTTCCACTTTGCTGGCATCCAGATTTTTATAGCCCAGATGTGTTAGCTCTACTCCAGAATAATTGGAATTTTGATTCTCAGATTTTCTGACCACTCTGACTAACAATCAAGCTTCTTAGAGTTAGGAAAGTTATTGTTTGGTTTGTTTGTTAGGTTTGTATCCCACTTTTATTATTATTTTTTTAAGTAATTCAAGGTAGTGAACATATCTAATACTCGGTGGTGGGATTCAAATATGTGAACATCCGGTTCTCTGTGTGAATGCCGCTTCCGGAAGTCCATTCTAGGCCTGGGCAACAAAAAATTAGCTACTAGTTCTGCTGAAGTGGTGCGAACCGGATGAATCCCACTACTGCTAATACTCCGCCCTCCTCCTATTTTCTCCATAACAACAATCCTGTGAGGTGGATTGGGCTGAGAGAGAGAGTAACTGGCCCAAAGTGATCCAGCTGGCTTTCATGCCTAAGACAGGACTAGAACTCATGGCCTCCTGGTTTTTAGGCCAGCACCTTCACCACTACACCACACTGACTCTAGTCCTATTATAGTTATAATTCTGTTATATCTGGAGGACACTTAAGAACCAGGAAAATATGCATCAGAATGGGATGCCATCAAAAATATTTTTTATTTGGGAACATAGCAAGCCGTCTTATAAACAATCATCTCAGGGAGGAATCTCCCATGTTACCTAGTATGTAATTGGAAATTATTTAAGTTGACCTTGAAGCTTCTTGAATACATTCTTCTAAGCTGTAATTTGCTTAATTAAGAGGAAGACAAATAAAATTGGTGGTATTGTAATAGTTCCTTCCAGTTCTTCCACTTTTGTAAAGTTGCATCTTAGCCTTTTAGCTCTCATCTTCATATGGGGGCTTCCCTATAGAAGATACTCTGTGTGAAGAGTCTGTGTGGAGAAGAATAATCCATCGCACACGTGCTACGGTGTCTTTCAACATGTATGGATGAATGCTGTCGACATGTGCTAGGCTGCATTAACAGAGGGATAGAATCAAGATTACGTGAAGTATTAATACCACTTTACAATGCTTTGGTAAGGCCACACTTGGAATACTGCATCCAGTTTTGGTCACCACAATGTAAAAAAGATGTTGAGACTCAGAGAAGAGCAACAAAGAGGATTAGGGGACTGTAGGCTAAAGCATATAAGGAACGGCTGCTGGAATTGGGTATGTCTAGTTTAATAAAGAGAAGGAGGAGGGGGGGACATGATAGCAGTGTTCCAATATCTCAGGAGCTGCCACAAAGAAGAGGGAGTCAAGCTATTTTCCAAAGCGCCTGAAGGCAGGACAAGAAGCAACGGGTGGAAACTAATCAAGGAGAGAAGCAACCTACAACTAAGAAGAAACTTCCTGACATTCAGAACAATTAACCAATGGAACAACCTGCCTTCAGAAGCGGCGAATGCTCCAACACTGGAAGTTTTTAAGAAGAGACTGGACAGCCATTTGTCCGAAATGGTATAGGGTTTCCTGCCTGAGCAGGGGGTTGGACTAGATGACCTCCAAGGTCCCTTCCAACTTTATTATTATTATATGATATTATTATATTATATAGCCCAATCCTGAGCAAATGTCATTTAATTTTAATCCTAATAATTTAATAGGATTAAAACTAAATGACATTTAGTTAATATTTACATATTTTTATATGTGGTAAATTTTTATGACCTATTTTATGTCTATTTTATTCACTCAGGGTTGAATGTTATATGTTTATAATCTGTAGGTGCTTTTGACACAAATAAAGAGGCCCTCATTTCCATCCAAACCAAATAGTAACACCCAGAATTTGTTCTCATATCACTTCATTCTCTCCTTTGTGTTGGCCAATCCCCGCTCATCAAAAAGTAGACTCCTTATGATACCAATTTGTCTGTGTGTGTGTGTGTGTGTGTGTGTGTGTGTGAGAGAGAGAGAGAGAGAGAGAGAGAGAGAGAGAGAGAGAGAGAGAGAGAGAGAGAGCATGCTACTCATTAATGAAGAATATATTATGGTAAATAAAGAATAAAAGTACAGGTAGTCCTTGACTTACGACCACAGTTGAGCCCAACATTTTGCTGTGAAATAGTTGTGAAATGAATTGTGCCCCATTTTACGACCTTTCTTGCCACAGTTGTTAAGTGAATCACTGCAGGTGTTAAGTGAATCTGGCTTCCCCATTGACTCCATTGACTTTGCCTGTCAGAAGATCACAAAAGGTGATCACATGATCCCAGGAGATGGCAACCGTCATAAATATGTCAGTTGCCAAGCATCTGAATTTTGATCACGTGACCATGGGTTATGCTGCAACAATTGTAAGTGTGAAAAACTGTCATAAATCACTTTTTTCAGTGCCGTTGTAACTTTCAACCCACACAAAATGAACTGTTGTAAGTCAAGGACTGCCTTATTTGTAATCAAACTAAACCTTCTCTCTGTTTCTCTCTTCCCTTTCCCCCCCCATCTGAGATTCTTAAGCATCACAGTCTTAGAGAAAAGGGATGTTTTTATCCAGATAACCAAATTGCTTCACATCCCCTATTATATTTACAGTCCATTATGTTTTCCTTTCAATGTGCAGAGGAGAATGACAAAAAGCAACTTCCCAGAAAGCGGCGGAAGAAAAAACAGAAGAACGTTTTTCAAACGCCTGCTGTTGGACATGGAAGTCCAGCAAAATGTGGAGAGCCTGAACACCTGACTGGAGATAACTTGCAGCTGCAGTCCAGGGAGGGTCCAAACTTGACTCCAAACCAAAAGAGGAAAATGAAAAAGAAGCGGCGAAAAGAAAAAATGAGAGCAGCTGGCTTGCTCAGAAAACCAGTTGCTACTGATTTCACATATATGCCTGAAGAAAAGAGAGAAAGAGAGTTTGAAGTTGCAGATAAAGCAGATGACATTCTGGATTTTTTACAAAGCACACTGGAAATCTATTTTTCTGACAGTAGGTATATTTCATCATGTATGACAGTGACTTGAAGGGAGGAAAACAAATTATTTTTCACTGTCGAATATAGGGAGGGAGAAAGACTGATGGCTTTGTGCTCTCAATTTGAGAAAGAAAGGATATACAGTACATACATAAATCCTATTGAGCCTGTACAAACTGTTTTAGATTCACCTTGCAGGTTAAGGCGACATGATACAGGTAATCCTTGACCTATGACCAGAACTAAGTCCAACATTTCTGTCGCTAAGTGAGACATTTGTAAGTGAGTTTTGCCCCATTTACTTTCTTGCCACAGTTGTTAAGTGAATCACCGCAGTTATTAAGTTAGTAACACAGTTGTTAAGTCAATCTGGCTTCCCCACCGACTTTGCTTGTCAGAAGGTCACAAAAGGCGATCGCATGACCCTGGGACACTGCAACCATCATAAATATGAACCAGTTGCCAAGCATCTGAATTTTGGTCACGTGGCCATGGGGAGGCTGCAACGGTCATAAGTATGAAAGGCGGTGATAAATCACTTTTGTTTTTAGTGCTGCTGTAACTTTGAATGGTCCCTAAACAAATTGTTGTAAGTCAAGGACTCCCTGTACTCTCCTCTGAAGAGAAGGCCTTAACAAAACAAACCCTAAAAATGTCGCCTTGAACTGATTGGGCCCAGAGCTGTTGGAGGCGAGTCCTGTCAGCCTTTTTCTCAAGTGTCAACTGAAGATTTTCAGATGCATAATCCCAGTCTGTAGTGTGGGAATTTCTGCTCTGTTTGGCAAAGCCACCGAACCTGGAACCACGTCAGCCAAGACTGCAGGAGAAGACGTATCCTTCGGCCTCCTTCCACAGTGCTTCCCTCTTAAAAAAAAAAAAGGACTGTATTGCTTCAGCTTGGAGAGGATGTTTATTGAAAACTATTTTGAAGCTAAACCCTACTCCCTTTTGAAGATATGACCAGTCCTAGTTCCTATACTCAGGAAACAAGAAGACATTTCCACTGCCCTTGGTAATAAGGTCTTCATTTAGTTATCAAATTTATAAGATCACCCAACCTATAATGATTCTGGGCAGCATATCAGCTAAAAATATGCCCAGTATAATAAAAGGGGGAAAGTAGACAGTCACCTGGGAACCAACACAGCTAACATATTCATGCAATTCCCTCAGAAGGCACATGGTTCCTGAACTTGCTGTCTAAGAAAGGATCAGGTCTTCAAGGTTTGTCCCAGTAAGGATGGGATCACTCAAACCTCCAAGATGATATTCTTCTAGAGAAGCATTCCTCAACCTTGGCAATTTTAATCCTGGTAGTTGAAGTCCAGACATCTTAAAGTGGCCAGGGTTGAAAAACATTTGTTCTAGAGAAAGTATAGTTCTACATCTTTATTGGATGACACTTACTTAAACTTGGGACCAGGATTGTGTCATCTCTTTTGGATGAGAAAGGTGGAGAAACAAGGATACTCGGATAGCCAGGCCTCATGCCATGAAGGACTTCATACTGCCACTCATGCAGAAGTAGCTACTCAACCTGTGCCACCCAACCTGTGCCACTCATGCAGCAGAAGAAGAATACAGATGGAATCTGGAAGTGGACCATTCATGGGAAAGTAATCAATTCTTAAAATCACTTCCACTTTTCAGCTCCAGTGCCAAGTCTCTGTATCCTCAGAAGCTTTGACCTCTGGCCATTGCTTCTGAATACCACGATTGGTCTGTAATAGATCATCTATGATCTTATTCTGGAGGAATGGCCAACCTTGCATGCATTACCAAGGCCTAGTGGAGGCATAAAAACACAGTTTTTATTAAAGTTTGCAATGACAAAGATAAAAAAGAACCTAATACAATCTAAAAATTAGAAAAGAATGAAAAGAGAAGATAGAAAGTGGAGAAAATAAAATCGCTCAACTCTTAGTCACCTCATATCTGGACTATTGCAGTGTCTTCTACATTGGAAGCTGTAGCTGATTCAGAAGGTGGTGATATAGTTAGAAGTGTGTCTGGCTGTGGACCAGTACAGGTAATCCTCAACTTAACAGCCATTCATTTAGTGACCATTCAAAGTTACAACAGCACTTGAAAAAGAGATTATGACCGTTTTCACATCACTGTTGCAGCATCTTCTCAGTCAGATGTTCAAAATTTAGACTTGGCAACTGGTTCGTATTGATGACGGCTGCAGTGTCATGTGATCACCTTTTGCGATCTTCTGACAAGCAAAGTTAATGGGGAAGCCAAATTCACATAATGTACAGATCATTGTATTGATTCAAGCTTCCTGCCTGCTCTTGTTTTCTGTTTGATGCCTACTTCCAGGATAGCTCCGATACAACAGCAGATGTAAGGAACTATGTTATTAAATGTACTTGAATATATGAACAATCATAACTTATTTTAATGAAATGCATTTCTAAATGCATGCACTGAAACCACCCCTTTTCACATAAGCTTCAGAATCTGTTTTCTTTGTCTCCGTTTAATTTCTGAAGTACAGGGACAGTGGTGTATACTGTGATTTCATGCTACACTTTCCAGAAGATGCAGTGGCACAAAGGTCCAGTAAATTATTTATGAGCAGGCATCATACACCCACAGGCGGAGATTTCAAAGAAAATGATCCTGCATTTTTCGGATGTGGAAGTAGTTGTGCTGAATACTGATTCCTTTATTTTGTTCAAATTGAATTTCAAACACATCTGCAAACCCTCGTTGGAATGTAAATTTAAAGCTTTACCACCAGAGATGATAATTGGGCAGAAAGAAAGGGGTGGAATGTGAAAGGATATACAGTGAAGAAAGTTTATTTTCATATTTGAAAAATATGTGAAAAAAAATCCTATCTGTCTTTCTATCTATGATAATTAGCTCTAGCTGTGAAAGAAAGTTTTTCTTCTGTTTTGATTTACATTGTCACTGGGAATAGTCAATTTGCGCTACTACAAATATTAGCATAACTAGCATCTTAATGCTTCTTATTCACTTTCCTTCCATAGTCTCTCATAAACAGGTGGATGGCTTCTCTCCCCCTTTCAGCCTCTTTTTATGTATGCTTGATGTTATTTTAGTAATGATTTTACTTTAAATCACAGATTAGGGAATAGTAGTACTGTACTGGGATGAGTTGTTTTATAAATATAGGTTCCTCTTTTGAGGCTGTAGCACCAAGGGATTGTTAACATATATATGGAAGATCCATGAGACACAATTGCCATCTCATCCCATAATCCTTTTAAATGGAATTCATAATTTTGAGTCCAGTCATTGATTATGCACGTAAAGGTGGACCTTAGCCTTTAAACATTGATATTTATATGAAGCTCTTTTCGTATAAATATCAGGTCGAAGTCACACTCTGTGTAATGCCTGTATTTTCTCAGCATAAGCTCACTTGATGTTCATTCAGACTGGACTCAGGATGTGTGACCTCATGGTTTTATATAGTTCCAGCAGAGCAGGATGGACCTGGCAAATTTAATAGGCCCAGATTCAGAAACATAGTGCTATGAGTCTCTCATAGTCTTTTTTCATTTCCAATTGGGTAAATGTTTCTCTATATCATTTTTTAAAATAAGTTGACAAAAGTAAAACAATGGAATCAAAAGGCAAATATGAACCTTTACATACAGGTAGTGTTATATCTTCGGTTCTGTAGGCATTGAATGAGGCAGAGTGTTGAAACAGCAAACAAGTTTATTAACTCAGAACAGAAGCAGCCCTAAAGGCTGCTGCACAGCTATTTATACAGTTAGCCTCTAGGTGGCAACCAATAGGTTTAAATAACAGTTTCCCGCCCCAAACCTCATTATCAGCTTGGAGACAACCAGTCTGGCTTTCAGTAACAGCAACTGTTAAACAATACAGCAATGTAGGTCAGACATTAAGCAAGTGATTTAAAACAGTTATGGCCAATACATTACAGGTAGTCCTCAACTTACCACCACAATTGAGCCCAACATTTCTGTGGCTAAGAGGGATAGTTAAGTGAGTTTTGCCCCCTTTTTCTACCTTTCTTGCCAGAGTTGGTAAATGAATCACTGCAGATGTTAATTTAGTAACATGGTTGTTAAGTGAATCTGGCTTTCCCATTAACTTTGCTTGTCAGAAGGTTGCAAAAGGTGGTCAGGTGAACCCAGGATACTGCAATCGTAATAAATACATACCAGTTGCCAAGTGTCCAAATTTTGATCACATGACCACAGGGATTGTTCAACGGTCATTAAGTGTGAAAAGCTATCATAAGTCACTTTTTTCAGTGCCATTGTAACTTTGGACGGTTGTTAAATGAATTGTTGTAAGCCGAAGACTCTCTGTACACTGTAAACAAGAGAAACCTTGCTAACTGCTCCTTTTTTCTTTCCCTTAAGAGCTATCAAAATGTGCAGAGTTAGCTGAGAGCTTCGGAAGCGTCCATGGGGTTTTAAAGAGCCTTGAATCTGGCACGCTGTCAGCATCAGATATCACACGTCTACATCAAATTAAATCATTTGTTCTCCTGCAGAATGTGGAGGAACTAAATATTGCCCTGAAAGACCTCAGCACTCATTCAGAAATGCCTCACGGTAAGTTGAATGTATCCAAGCTGGTTACGCGATTCCTCCTTGGATGCAGATTTCCCGTAAAACTCTTCTTCTCAAGCATTTTAATTTCTTCTTTTTAAATAATTAATGCTCGTGTAAATACAAAGGATTTTGTGCAGAGTGTCTTTGCAGGACACAATGTAGATTCTTTTTTCTAACTTCAAATAAGTTCCTTGTACGGGAAAAGAGAATTTAAATCTTGAAATAGATTTCTGGTCAGTCATGGCTTTTCATGATCTTTTGCACAGTTTCTGTGCAGCTTGCCAGATAGCTCTAAAAATGGTTCTCAAATATAATTTGTGTTCCGACAGATGGGAGATATTGATTAAATATATGACAGGAGAATAATCATCTTAAGTATATTTAATTTAGTTTAATGAAAGGAAATCAAATTTAATCCTAGCCCTGCCCCTTATTTTATGGAAAGACTCCTAGCCCAGAAAGAAAACATACAGATCTGTCTATCAAGGTTTTGCTTATTACTATATAATGTATCCCCTATATGGAACAGCATCATTGCCAGAACATCTTTGGCTGGCATATATCAAGTTCCAGTTCATGGAATGCTTGATTCTTAGCATTGAGGGGGGAAAAGAAAACCCCAGCAGGAATGAAAAAGCTTTGTTTTATACAATGACAATCAGAGATTAAAGTTTAAGGTGAATAAAAGGAAGCTATTGTAGTTAAATTCTTAGTACACTTCTCTTAGAAGTGTAGAACATGTAGAGCAAATGGGCACTACATTCCCTAGCAGAGAGAAAGGAAATAATTTTCTATAGGATCACAAAGATTCCTAACTGTCATCATTAGTGGTATGTCTGCCCCTTGATTCTAGCTAATATATTCATACTTTTATTTTGTGGGAAATTCATTCATTGCATCCAGTAAGCAACTACACGTGATGAAGAAATGAGAAGAGTATCAGATCTTTCTTTTAGTAAATTCATGTACTTTAATTTCTATGCTAAATCAAGAATAAAAATATCCTACCCTCTACAATTCCAAAATGATCAATAGAATTATGAGAGCCCATTTGTTGTTTAAGGCATTTAGAAACCAGGAGATGGTGAGTTCTACTTCCCCTTTAGGCCTGTCAGCTGGTCCCCCTCTCTCAGCCCTCGGAAGAAGGTGTGGACAAACCACTTCCAAAATGTTGCTAAGAAGAACTGCCTGGATTTCTCACCAGGAGTCTAGATTGACTTGAAGGCAGAAAAATAAAGTAAAAAATTGCATTGTTAAATTGAAATAAAAATATCCTAGCTTCTCTAATTGAAAAATTGATCAAAAGATAACATAGACTATGTTATTTGAACTGATCCAGTTAGCTTCATTAGAACATATGATTCCATAATTTGGATATCTAATATAATATATTATTGTGTATTAGCTGTTTATTACTCATTTATCTAGATGGAATGAAGGTCTTTGAAATGTTAATTGTTTTGATTTTTGATCTGATAGTTACAAATTTATTTCCTTTGTTTGCTACAATTTCCATTTCCTTAAGGGAATACTAGTTAATGAGAATCAGTTTGGTGTAGTGGTTAAGACACCAGGCTAGAAAGTGGGAAGCAGTGAGTTCAAATCCTGGCTTAGCCATGAAAGCTGGCTGGGTGATCTTGGGCCAGTTATTTTCTCTCAGCCCAACCCACCTCAGAGAGTTGTTGTTCTAGGGAAAATAGGAGAAGGAAAGTATATTGGATATATTTGCTGCCCTCAGTTATTTGTAAAAATAATAAAGGTGGGATAAAAATAAATAAATAATATATTTCTTATTATTAATGTTTATATATGATACACATATTGTTTTTATCTAATCTGTTGAAGGTTAAGAGCATAGTTATTTTAGGTACACGTGTGTTAGTTGCTTTTTTATTTCAAGCTTATTCAGATTTAATAATAAAGTGTAAAAAGTTGGAACTCTTTTGTTGGCATATATTTCTAGTTATTTCAGTTAAATCTTTAATTTCACAAGTTTATGCTTGGGAATACACATGAATAAAGATATAGGTCAGTTACTACTTAAAATTATAATGCAATAATTAAAATAGCTAAAAATTACAAAAACCACAATAATTGCTTTTTTTGCTTTGTTATGAAAATGAGTTTTGCAAACAGGATGTATTGCTAAACTCTTTTTTTTATGTTCATATCCACTAAATTTTAAAAAATGCAGAATATGTTTATATGTTGAGGGAAGAATCTGGGATTTTTCAGTCAGCTGTTCTACTTGAAGTAAGTGGATCATTTTCCAATATATAGTTACAAGTAGTTTTCAAGTTACGGCAGTTCACTTAGTGATGGTTCAAAGTTACGACCCCCCCCAAAAAAAATACTTACAACACAGTCCCAAAGTTACAAATGTTGCAGCATCGTGGCAGTCATTCACTCTTACGACCGATTACAGAAACAGTACATCATTCCCTCTGCCTAATCCCCCCCCACAGGAACTGGCCCTGCTATGCTAGTCTATCGGCTCCTCCCCACCCCGTTACCAATCGCTCACTTACCTTTCGAAAATCCAGAGTTCCAGAAAAAGCTGACCACTTCTTCTCTCTCTTCAAGCCAGCTGTCTCTTCTCCAGCCTTTCTGCTGTGGAGTTTGCGCAGCGGCTTGGTTTCTTTGCTTGCTCCGGGCTTTCCGAAGCAGAGCGGTGAGAACAAAGGCAGAGTGGGACATGTGTGCCCTGCTCAGCTTGGCTGGCTCACCAAGGCTGCCTGCGCAGGATACCTGATCTGCTTTTGGAGTGCCAGATAACCTCGGTGAGTGCTTTTGGTGTAGAGGACAGACGCCTGAAGGAGTGTGAGATCGCGTCCCAAAGGCTTCTGATCTCTGCGCCAAAAGCTTTTGCAAAGGGACAGAAGGTTTCGGGAGAGCAATCTTGCACTGCTTCAGGCCTCTGTCCCTTTGCAAAAGCTTTTGGTGTGGAAAACAGAGGTCTCAAGGAGTGTGAGATTGCGTCCTCAAAAGCTTCTGTTCTCTACACCAAAAGCTTTTGCCCCAGAGAACAGAAGTCTTCAGGGATGCGATCTCGTACTCCTTCAGACTCACCAAGGTTGCCCGGTGCTCCAAGAGCAGATTGGGTGTCCTGTGCAAGCAGCCTTGGTGATCAGCCAAGCTGAGCAGGATGGGTTCCTCCCGCTTTGCCTCTGCTCTTACCACTCTCTTTTATAGTGCCAGGAGCAGGCAAAGAAACCGAGGCAGAGAGGCTGGAGCGGAGACAGATTGCTTGATCCTAGAGATCTTCAAAAGGCAAGTGAATCTCCACAGGCCCGGTGCCTGTGGAGACCCAGTGGGGCAGGACGGAGGGAGGGGGGGAGAAGCATGAGATATCACAGTGGGTCTGGGGAAGCCTTGGGCAGTCGGAAGCACTAAGCCTCCCATGGTCTTCCCCACCCTGAGATACGTCATGGGCACTCAGTGATCTGCTCATTCGATTAGCGAATGCATTGGGTAAAGCAGGGAGGGATCACGTTCATTTAACGTGATCCAATTAATGAATCCTCAGATTACGAATATAATTGGCAGGCTCTATTGTATCCATAACCCGAGAATTACCTTTATACTTAAAGCTTTTTCTAAGATGGCTGTGGTCGGCAACAAGTAAGTCAATAATTGAAATTGGTGTTGTTTCTTTTCTTTTTGGAAGGAGCATTATCCTTTCAGTCTGTTGCCAAGGAAAGTTGCCGAATCCATTTTGAATCAATTTTAGAGAATAATTTGCTTGCTTAGGAAAAATGGGGACAATTTCTGGCACTGAGTTATTCACTAGTTGTCCTCTTTTATGCCAGCTTTTACAGTACCACTGAGATAAATTCATGCAATTAATAGTAGCAGAAAGGCATTAAATTCAGAGATTTATTTCTTGATAGAACTCCTCCTGATGATAGTAAATTAAAAGCCATTTTAGATACAGTGAAGCTCTCATGGGTTCAATTCAGCAAAAACAAAAGTTTGTTCTAAGATTAATGTGTAAGAAAGAACGATCTAGATCCATTGTTCTTCTGAGCTAGCTATTTCTAGCCAGCTAGAAATATATTGCCCCAAGGTTAACAATAAAATTTGGGGAAGGGGTTACCTGTGGTGAGGTTAACAATAAAATTTGGGGAAGGGGTTACCTGTGGATCAGCCCCACAGTTCAATTTGCACACAGATTTCAATTCTGTTTATTTAACATTTATTGCCATCTAAATACACTGGATACTGAAAGAGATCTGGTGCACAAGGGACTTTGTTCCATATTTGGCTATGTATTCCTGTGAGCAAAGATTTGTGATCAATAGTTTTACAGTTTACCTCAGGGATTATAGGAAGTATATTACCTTCTCTAAATACAGTTTTGTCTTTTTATCTTTGATGGTGATAGCTGTTGCCAGTGGATTAGGAATTCATAACATTCTATTGTGCTTAGTATGGCAATTTTGGAAATGTAAATTTTGGAAATGTAAAAGACACACATGGCCTTCACCTCAGAATAGCTAGAGTATGGATTATTGCATCCACTAGAGAAAAAACAATTATATTATGGAGTCATTGCCATCCATGGGAATAAGATGGAGGCAAGTGACAATATGAACATTACAATGTAAGCTCCCCACTTTTGTATGTTAAGCGTGATATCCCATGTACATAAAGACATGACATTGCCATGTTTGTTTCATCATTCTGGCAAAGCAGATTCTGTAGATCAGGCATGTCAAACTGCCGGTCCATAGGCCGGATGCGTCACACCAAAACCATGCCCACCCCATTGCCGGCAATGGGGAAAAAGTCCCAATATGTTGCGTGACGTCATGTGATGTCGCGAGTTTGACATGCTTGCTGTAGATCCTTGTGTTTGGATATGATCAGGGATGATACATGCCTTCCTTTTATTTCTTCTGCATGTAACAATTTTGTACTTTAAACCAGGGGTGTCAAACTGCCGGCCCGCGGGCCAGAAGCGTCATCCCAAAACCGTGCCCACCCCATTGCCGGCAATGGAGAAAAAGCTCCAATACGTCACGCGATGTCACGTTTGACATGCCTGCTTTAAACCATCCATTAATCTTGCAGAAATATATTTTCTAATTCAAACTTTTTAGAAATTTTTTTTAATCTTTTCTTGTGATGCCTATGTGAAAGTCTTGCTTATGTTTTAAGCAACATATGTACCAGTGTAACCTGACAAAATTTGATAGAGAAGTACATTTGGTTACTTGTGTGATCCATGTGAGGTCCAGAGGCATTCTGGGAAACAGAGGTCATGCTGAATGTTTTGTCTCCCATTGTGGCAGGTTCCTATTGAATTGGTTTTTTAATTCAAAGCATTTAAAACATGTATGCTCAGGTACCCATAACATCTCAAGCAAAAATTATATAATATTACTCATCCAGAGTATTCTGATGAGTCATGCATTATACTGCAAAATATTTCGAAACTCAGATTCCTTTGCACTTTCCAATCAATAAGATTGTAAGAATCCTTCTGACACAGATTTCCAAAAAAGACCAAAATAATTGGAAAGTCCTTCGGTGTGTTGTAGATACTTCATAATTAAACAATTATTTCAAAGGTTCTGTCATCTAAAAACACGGCCAGATACAAGCTTTCTTTATCACCATGCATATCAGAGAAAATATGCAAAGTAGATCATATGGATAGTCTTAACAACCTGCAAAAAAATGTATCATTCCTGCATTTTAAAGCATTTAATCACTGCCTTTGAGCTAATCAATGACATAATATTTTAAATCTCACATACCAGATAAAGAGCCAGATAAAAGGCAGTTTTTCAATGGTGAAAGGAATGATTTCCCAAAAATTGTTATTTGATGTAAAAGTTAATTTTGTGGCTTTTATTTTATACTTTTCATGCATCAAAATATGTCATACTTCGGTTCAGAAAGTTGCAATTAAAGGAAGCTGTGGCGAAACAAGACGCTGAACTAACTAAGATTAACTGAAGCCAAATCCAGCAGGGCTATTCTTATGTACTTAAGGAATTAAAAGATATATTTAGAAACAAAATCCTGCCATAAGACAATTGACCCATCTGTCCCAGTAACTATATTGGTTGTGGTACAATCATACTAGCTTTAATTCAGACAGATCTGCTCCAAGAGGCCAAGGGTGGAAGGCAAGTGTTTGGAAGTGCAAAGTAAACAAGTAATCCTTGATTTAAAACCATTCATTTAGTGAAATTATTCGAAATTACAGTGGGCCTGAAAAAAGTGGCTTATGACTGTTTTTCACATTTAACAACCATTGCAGTTTCCCCTTGGTCACGTGATCAAAATCCAAGTGCTTGGCAACTGGCATGCATTTATGACAATTGCACTGTCCCAGGGTCATGTGATCACCATTTGTAACTTTCTCAGCCAGCTTCTGGCAAGCAAAGACAATGGGGGAATCCGGATTTGCTTAACCACTGCATGATTCACTTAACAACTGCAGTGGTTTGTTTAACAACTGTGTCAAAAAAGGTCATAAAATGGGGCAAAACTCACTTAACATTGCTAAGCTACCTTGCTTAGCAATGGAAATTTGGGGCTGAATTGCTGTTGTAGGTCAAGGACTACATGTATGTAATGGGCCGAAGGATTAACATTGAGAACAGGAAGAAGAGGCATAACCATGACCCAGTCACATAAAAGAAATCTGGGTCTGGAGAAGAAATAGAATTTGGGAAAGCATTTCACATTTGATTCTCCATAGTTCTTAGGATGATAAAAGGATTCAGACTTGCTAGATTCTCTCACCATAATCTATATAAATAAAAATGTAAATGTTCATTAGTTCAAAATCTTAAATCTCCGAAAGTTCTTCACCGATTGCTTTGAAATTTTGACACAACGTTGCATTCGAATACGCGCATGTTTATATATACCTACTATTATATAGATGTCACACCTGTGACAGGTAAAAACATGCTTTTTTTGAAAAACAGCGCCAAAACCAGACAATCTCTATATCTGCACAGACAATGGAACAAGAAAAAATATTGTATACCCACAAGCATTGTGAAATTAAACATATTACAAACGTGCACTTTCTCTTTTCTTTCTTTTCCATTTAACCAGACTGAGCCACAGCAACGCGTGGCCGGGTACAGCTAGTCTGATAATAAAAGTAGCATTAGCTTTCACATCTTTGGTTTCCAAGTTTGGTTTATCTCTCAGGGCGGATAGTATACGCTCTGCACAAGTCTATTAGCTTAATCACTGGTAGGATTTCATTGAAATATATAACACTGAGCTCATTGGGGAAAGGCCGAAATACAATAAAATAAATAAATAAACTCACCTATATTATAAGCTTGTAATTGAAGTTGGGTGTGCTTTTTTTAAAAAAAATAAAAAGTTGTGTGGCTATGTTTTATTTGGTGAAGCTAGACATATTTGTGTCACCGATATTCTATAGTATTTATTTTCACTTCATATTCGAGTTTTCTCCTTTTTGTAAATCACATGAATGGACATAACCATATAAAGCGGTCCTATTTACTATGGTAGAAAAGAAACACAGGTATGGTGAGAAACTACCAAGGTACAAAATGTCAATATGCATGCACACTGCAGCTTTGGGACTTGTACTGGAGTAAAATTAGAGGGCATTTTGCACAGCTTGATTTTGGGGGTGGGCCTAATGTAAGCCTTACCCCAAAAATAAGCCCTAGTTTTGGGGCGAGGCACACACCTACAAATCAAGCTGGGGTGGGTGTGTGGAGCTGCCCCACGCGCTCCTCTCCTCACCGGCCCACTTCTTCTGCGGCATCTTCTACAGCCAGGCCAGCATTTCTCAGTCAGAAGCCTTTCCGGAAGGCCACTGCAGCTGAGAACCAAGCTATGGATTCAATCCATAGGTCACTTCTGCAAGACCTCTGCAGCCGAGAACCGAGAAACCGAGCTCGGTACTTGGCTGCATATACCTTCCAGAATGGCCTGACTGCAAAATGCAGGCCGGAATGCAGCTGCAGAATGAAGCTGCTCCTTCAGCCACAGATGCTGGAGGTGAATATAAAAGACATCCGCCGAAAATAAGGCCTGCTGCCTCTTTTGGAGGCAAAAAAAAAAAAAAAGACCTGGTCTTATTTTCGGGAAAGCACGGTACATGTAGGCTGCAGAAATCTAGATAACCAGAAGATGGCAATAGAGGGAGCTCTCTACATTATTTGCTGGCATCTAGTGTACGGTAGCCTTACCAAAAAAAGTAAATATAGGAGTGCAGCCTAAGAAATTGCTTGTGGTATGAGCTTGTAATTCCCTTTTTAGTGTATAGAATTTTTATTTTTAGTCCTTCTAAGGCGGGGTGTCAAACTGCCGGCCTGTAGGCTGGACACAAGGAAATCGCGCCCACCCCATTGCCGGCAATGGGGGAAAAGTTCCGATACGTCACACGATGTCAGGTGACATCGCAAGTTTGACATGTCTGTTCTAAGGAGCCCTAATCTTATCTGACAACAAAGAGTTGCTAACGTTGCAGCCTTTTGTACAACATAATAGTTCTCCAAGTTTACTGCTCGTGAATCTCCAGCTGTTCTATATGGAATGACTCCTTGGAATGTATTTTCTACAGTGATGTTAACAACATGTCCTATTTGAATGATGAATGTAATTGTCCTGCTTTTATTTGGTGTCTTTGTTTTATCGAACATAAAGCCACAGGAACACCATTCCTTTTTTAACTTTATGAAACAAGCTGTTAAAAAAAATACATCAAGCTATCTTTAAGGCTGTAAAACAAACCCAGGCATAAGTCTGCATTCCTCAAATGGTATGATATAAATTAGATTTGGGAAGCATGAGTGCTGTTTTCCCTGTACAACAAGTGCACATCCATGCGTCATGCATCTTTTCCTGTTTCTTCATTACTTTTGGTCTCCTGAGACAGAGACCAGATAGCAGCTTGACACATCTAAAAGTGCAAGCATGGTCCTGAGTCACAGCTTCATTTTGTCTTGCCTAGACAGTCAACAAACTTTAATTCCCTCTGCTGTACGCGGCACCCATGTTCATGATTGACGGCCTACACCTTATGGACTAAGAGGTTCCTTGGAGATTCAAAATAAAGGGGTTGAGTATAATGGTTGATTGCTTTCTAGACAAAGTTTCTGTTGGGGCTCTACTTGCTCACATTGTTTGGCTCTATTCTGAGGATTTTGGCAACCTCCATACTACTAATCCAATAGCAGTGAATGTATGTCCAATGGTAGTAGGTTATTCCTCATGAAATTTTCAGCATGTTGGCCTTGGAAGTACTTTAGGTTGTTGGTAGAGTTGGAATAAGTATTTGCTTCTAGCTTTCAGCAACCTCAAAAGAGTGAATGAGTGAGAGAGAGAGAGATCCTTGAATGTTTGTTTATTGTTTATTTATTAAATTTATTTTAGTAGCAGGAAGCAGTTGACAGCCCAGCAACATTTTGAAAGGCAGATGCCATGTTGTGCACCCCAAGAGATGTGATAGTTCCTACTGCTGAAATCACAGAAAATTGATGTCACTTTTTGAACCATCAAAATGGAAAGAGTCATGACCATCACTTAATCTGAATCCATCTGAAGATCTTAGGTGCTGTGTGAGTAGGAAGCGCCCACCCTCTGGCTATTAAGGCAAGCACTGAACCAATCGGACCCTTTTGAAATAAATAAACGTATGCAAAATATATTGCTTCCCAGGTATAAATGTGAGTTTCTTTCCTCACAGCGATAAAGGTGTTGTTGTTGTATAAATTCATTGTTAAGCCAGCTGCTTCCAATCCTACTCTTCACCAAATAAAGCAGATTGCTTGGAATATGAGTGTAATGAGCTAGCTCAGGGGTAGGCAACCTTGGCTCTTTTATGACTCGTGGACTTCAACTCCCAGAATTCCTGAGCCAGCCATGGCTGGCTCAGGAATTCTGGGAGTTGAAGTCCACGAGTCATAAAAGAGCCAAGGTTGCCTACCCCTGAGCTAGATGAAAGGAGCACCTTCTGGTGGGCCCTTCATGGATTTTAGTACATCTGGAAACCAGGAAATATGAGCCTGCTAGCAAGAGCAGCATTTCACATGTAAATTTGAGATATGCTTAGCCAAATCATGGCAGAGCCATAGCCAGAAGTCTTTTTAAGTTTGGAATGCCATCATCTCAAGAGTATATTAAGAGGTTCCCCTCCTTCACTCAGATAACCGAACCATTTCTTTGGCCTTAAAATCCCCTCTTCTTTTAAGCCAGACTGTTAACACTTTCTTTCTTGTCAGCAAGCATCAAGTCAAAAATAGTCCTCTTTTGTGTTGCCTTGGAAATTATCACCCACTAGAGAGCTAAAAATGTCTTCTAAGCACTTAACAAAAAGGAACTATGGAACTGTCCTCTAATAATTCTGTGAATTCTCTAGATTAGTAATAGATGTTTATATCCTATCTCCTATGCACAACTTGGATTCTTCTTTGTCTTCCATGTAATAGAAATCATATTCAAAGAAAGAGAAATCAAATAGGTGCTACCTTAAAAATTGAATCATGCAGAAGATGTTTAGCATTTAACAAACATTGCACAAGATAGATAGATGGCTGCAATTCTATTCTTATTTTCCGTGGGCATACCAGTCCAGCATAAAACTATAGATCAGGGGTCCCCAACCCCTGGTCCAACAGCCCACTACTAGACTGCCGTGTGTTTGAAACAGGCGGCGGGAGAGATGGGCAAGCGCATGCACATAAAGTTCTACTCTCACGAGTGGTGGGCAAGCGTGCCCTTGTGCAAAGCTCCACTTGCGCAAGGGAGGGCACTTGTGCTCGCGCACAAAGCTCCATTCGTGCAAATGTAGCTTCACGCGCAAGCACCCTCTGCTCAAATGAGTGGAGCTTCGCATGCAAGTGCCTGCCGCTTATGCGAGTGGAGCTTCTTGCACAAGCACTTCACTCGTGCGCGAAGCTCCATTCGCACGAGTGGAGAGCAAGCAAGCACGACTTGCACAAATGGAACTCTGCACGCACGCCTGCAACACATTCCTCCCCCCACCCCACCCCGCGCCAGGCCAAGCTACCAAGCCAGAAAGGTTGGGGACCACTGCTACAGATAACAAAACTTGACTTGCAACCGTTCATTTAGTGACCATTCAAAGTTACAGCAGAACTGAAAATAAAAAGACTAATGGTCATTTTTCACACTTGTGACCGTTGCAGCATCTCCATGGTCACATGATCCAAATTCAGATGCTTGGCAGCTGACTCATATTTATGATGGTCGCAGTGTCCCAGGGTCATGTGATCACTTTTTGCGACCTTCTGACAAGCAAAATCATTGGGAAAACCAGATTCACTTAAGAGCCATGTTATTAACTCAACAACTGCAATGATTCACTTCACAACTGTAGCAAGAAAAATTGTAAGATGGGGCAAAACTCACTGAGCAACTGTCTCGCTTAGCAACAGAAATTTTGGGTTCAGTTGTAGTCATAAGTCAAGGACTACCTGTAATTGTAGCTCTGCTAAGTTGAGGACTGCCTGTAATGAGATTTTGTGCCTTTTGGAATTAGGAGTTTAGGTCTTCCTGTAGCTGTTGTCTGCAAGATATCATCTCCTTTATGCTCACAATGGATCTCACTGGGTGAGGCTCTGCATGACTTTGTTGTAGCTCCTGGCCTCCTTCATCTTGATTGGCTCATATGGCTTCTCTGCTCCTTCTCTTGAAGGAGACTCTTGATCACTCTATGGGTCGCTTGTGCTGGCCACAGATTGCTTAGCTCATAACTAGGCTAGCATAAGCTATCATGACCAAAAGAGAAAGAAATACAGGTATAAGTAACCTAGCCTTAATCCTTAAGAATAAATAAATATAAAATTTGGCACAAAGAGTAACAAAAAAAAAACCACACCCCAAACTATGGATAAACAAAATGTTTACGCATGTACAAAATCTGGATATGCAAAATGAGACTACAAATGACAAGGACTGCCTTTATTAAAGTTAGATTCTATTCTTCAAAAGTAAAGGTGCCCTCAGGTCAAATTTGATTTCTGGTGACTTCATAGAGATGTCCGCATCATTTTTCTTTATACCCATATGTAAGAGATGACCAGGCTGAATTTGAGGGCAGGGTAAAGTGCCTCATTGGTTTGGAATCTCTACGCCCCATAAGAGACATAAGTCCAGCCCCCCCCCCCCTTGAAGTCTGTTGACTCTTATCTGGTACCAACTTGCCTTGATCATTAGTAGTTCAGATTCTTGTAAATAGGTAGTATGAGATAAACTTGTAGTCCTGTATTTTTGAACATCCTGGTCCCTGACTTCTTGCACCTGATACATATGGAAGTAGTTTGGTTTTATCCTCTTCCAGGATATTGTGATAGTGCACATTTTTGTCATGCTGTTCTGGTGTTCTCCTTTGATCCATCAAACAGGTACTATCTAGTCTGAACAAACACAAAATTTGCCAGCTACAGCCACTTGTCTTAAGAATTTAAATTACGCCAATTGCATGTGTGCCAGAGATGGATGTTAGCTATCATTAGTATACTTTCCTCTGTGCCTGCAGTGGTAATATTCCAATTAAATTCCATGTGAATATGTGTGGTATCGGATGGGTCACAAACACTGTAGATTTGGCATATGACATCAGTTATTTAAAGAAACAAGTGGGTCAGTCTACTAAAAATTGCTAGGAACATTTACGGGTGAAAAGTTATATGAAGAGCCTTTGAGATAGGCATTGTGTTTTTGCTCTGAAAATATTATTGTCCTTAATTTATGGCTATGCTGTATAGCTTCTTTAATGCGTATAGGCTCCAAGCTTATGCATACCTACCAGGATGAAAAGCTAATTTTATACATATACGAGATTGGATTCTCAGTTGACATGGGTGGGTCTCCTCAGGGTGGGTCTCCTCAGGGTGCCGTCGGCCAGACAGTGCCGGCTGGCGACCCCAAGGGGGAGGGCCTTCTCTGTGGAAGCTCCCACCCTCTGGAATGAGCTGCCCCCAGAGATCAGGGTGATCCCTGATCTCCCTTCCTTCCGCCGCGCCCTTAAGACATGGCTATTCCAACAAGCGGGACTGGCCTAGGGCAATTTTTAGAGGGGTTTTAATCATATTTTAATTAGACTATATTTAAATATTTCTTCTTAATTAATTTTAATTCTGTAATTGTTA
>NW_015387395.1:640888-650099 GCF_001527695.2 Protobothrops mucrosquamatus
GGTTTTGTTATGGGCTTCTGATGCACATCTCCACATTTTTCATGCCTGTAGCCTTCCATCAGATATTCAAGGAATTTCCCTGCAAGCAACATTTCTGGGTTATTCTCAGTTACACCTCTTATCTAATACGTAGAGGTATTCTTTTTTTCCCCCTCTGCCCTATTAGCAAAAATAAAAAGTTCAGATTTGCATGCATCTGCATACCTGGAAACAACATGATTTTAAGTAAACAAACTTGGGGCAGATCACAGTTGTGTCTAATCATACTTCATTGATAAAATGTGTAAATTACTAGCCACTCTAAAGTTTAAAACCAAACAAGAATTTGCCTATGTACTGATTCCTATTTTTTAAAAAATAAAGGAACAGATGGGAAAGGCAGGAATGGGAGGGGGGGAACTAATGAATTGCAAAAAGAGAGAGGATTTTACGTTAAAGATTCAAAGAGAAGTAGCAAAAGAGGGAGAATAGGAAAAACAGATATTAAAAGAGATTTTTGAGTAAGAAACCCAAATCAAAGAACTGAACTGGATAAGTGTTAAGGAACTAGGAGTCCTAACTAGAAGATCAGTTTAAGCAGAGGTTAAAGGAGGGATGGAATTGTTATTGGTGGTGTTTTTTTCAAAGATCTCAGTCCCTCCGGAATAATGTTTTAAGAAACTTACTGCTAGCAACGGGACCACAGCAGAAACTGGAAAGGGTCAGGTCTTCCAGAAAGCTTTTGAAATCCGAGCCAGTGCTGCCTCCCAGGTGTAAAGAACAAGAAGGCATTCAGGGAGAAACGAAAAAGCAGAGACAGGGAGGAAAGAGAATTAAAAAAACATGTACAGTATACTGGCAGACAAAGGTGGGGAAATATACAGAGGAAATGTTTAGCCCCAAAAAAGGAGAAGGGGGCAAGACTGGCAATAAAACTGAGGACTGAAAGGAAACCTGTGCAATTAATGGCATAGGGGAATGGCAAGTACTGTATATTGAAAATGGAAAGCAATACATTGGAAAGAATGGTGTGGGGCAGTGGTGGCGAACCTATGGCACGGGTGCCAGAGGTGGCACTCAGAGCCCTCTCTGTGGGCACGTGCGCCGTCGCCCCAGTCCTAGGCCTTCAGCTGGGTTTTATAAAACCTTTTCGCTTTAGGCCTCCGCCACCGTGTGCAAAAAAAAAAGGTTCAATCAATCAGTCAATTTCAACTTCTTGCGGAAAAAAAAAAAGATCTTGCAAAGTTGGAATTGATTGATTGAACTTTTTAGTCCCACCCAGTCTGCTGTTACCACTGCAGCCACGCCCATCCAATGGGCCACACCCATCCAATGGGCCGTACCCACCCGGCACCCGACGATGCATAAGTGGGTTTTGGGTTGCAGTTTGGGCACTCGGTCTCTAAAAGGTTCGCCATCACTGGTGTGGGGGTTTTATTTGTTTTTAGTCTTCCACTCAGCCTTGACTCCCAGTAATTACACAGACAAATCTATCTAGGCAGCATTTTTTGAGGAGGTTTGTTAATGCCTTTTTCCCAGGACTGAAAGAAAGTGAGTGGCCACAAACCATCCAGTTGCTTTCTGTACTTAAGACAGGATCAGAATCCAGGTTCCCCTCTCAGATTCCAGGACCTTAACTACTAGATCAAAGTGGTAATGTGGAAAAGTCCAGTACTTCATGGTATAAATCTGGAAAGCTCTTTGCTGGAAGCAATTTGTATTGGAGATCAACCGGTTGAAGATTTTTGAAAAACAATTACCAAGGTTCTTGAAATGTTTCGTTAAAGGACTTTTAGTTCTATCATAAGATAACAGGCTTGCTGAAAACATTGTCACGTTTTGTGAAGAATTTGTTTTCTCTTTCGTAGATCAAGTCACAGCAGTCTCTTCTTTGTTTCGCTACTGGATTACAGATATCCTTTCTGGAAAGAAGGACAGCAAATGAGCCGAATGAGAATCTCCCATCAGTACAGAGTTAAGATCTAAAACTCTGATTCGAATCTGAGAATATTTGGGGGGGGGATGTCCTTGAATAGAATGCAGGTTCACCGAGGCACTGTTAATATTTTCTTTTTGCTTCAGGGTTGTTGTTGTTTTTTATTTATGTGTCCGGCTGAATCTGCAAGGGGCGTTTTGGTGCACCCACAGATCTCAAGACAAATGGCCTCAGTGAAGTCCATCCCGCTCGGTTTTTCTTCCAAGAGATTTGGAGTGGCCTCATTACAAGCCAGCAAGTTCCAGAATTGATTTAAGATGTTGGCTACAACATGGATCGCAAGAGCTGTGACTTGAACTAGAGAAGTCTGATGTTCTTTTTTTCCGCTTAATTCACTTTGAACAAAGCTCAGAAACTCTTTTGATTGATCGCTCCACGGGCAAGCTGAGAAACTTCGTAGGCCAATTTACAGGCAGCAGAGAGGAACACGCTGTCTGGTGTGCAAAGACAGGAAAACTTGAGAAGATTGGCCTTCCCTATCATATCTCTGTTGTTGTTTTTTTAAATACTCATTGTAGGAGCAGAATAAAAGGTGGATCTTTTTTCCTGTATTCTTTATTTCAGTTGATTTGATATGGGATGATAAAATGTATAGATTTCATTTTGAGATAGAGCACAGTCAGTTTTTGGCAGACTTTTAAAAAAATATATCATGTAAATATTGGGGGTATTCTAGACGAGCGTGTCTGTTAGTTCCTCTTAGAACTGCAGCCTTCACCGAACGGCTCAGATTATTGGCAGAGGTGTTTATAATGGTTTTCAAGAGAGTAATCTAGCACTTGCATAATAGCAGTTTCCCCTGCCAAAATGTGCTCTTTATATAAATTTTAAAGACACCAGAGAGAGAAGTGTCCCTAAGGGACATCAAAATAATTTATGCAAAGAAACTCTGCAGAATAAATATTATTTCTTAAAACTCCATTTGTAAGCATATACTCCAAAGCCAGCTTCCTTGTGCTTCTGCCTCTGCATTCTATAGAGAAGAAAATCTGCTCCTGAGTGCAGGGTGAGTTTATTAATTTCTGACCAAAATATGACCACATGCGTATTTTTAACATTTAATAAATCCCATACTAGCATGCCTTCCTTCCATTTGGCCTGCTGGTGCAGCAAAAATGGAGAATGCTCCCGTTTTCCCAAAGTTGCTGAGTCTTAGACCCCCTAAGATGCATAGGTAATGCTTATTTCAACAGTTTCTGAAGGACCACAGAGGAACTCAGTCCTTGACAAATATATCTGACTATATACTAATTAATTCCACTATCCTCAGAAATACCCAGCTCTCTCCTTAATACTCTAAATACAGTGGCTTCTGTAAGTTGTATGTTTTTATTATGCATTTATATTAAGCCTGCAAGGTGTATGCATTTGTCCTTTCTCTTCTGCATCTTCAATATAACCTGGCTTGCTATGATCAGCTCCTTTTTTTTTTAAGAGCGCAGTGCATTCTCTGAAACTGTTTTGGTGATACAGGTAGTCCTCAATTTACAACCATGCATTTAGTGACTACTCAAAGTTACAACGAAACTGAAAAAAAGTGGCTTATGACCACACTTAACAACCGTTGCAGAATCCACGTGATCAAAATTCAGACACTTGACAGTTGCAGTCTCCCAGGGTTACGTGATCACCTTTGGCAATCTTCTGACAAGCAAAGTCAATGGGGAAGCCAGTTTTACTTTACAACTGTTTTACTAGCTTAACAACTGCAGTGATTCACTTGATTGTGGCAATAAAGGTTGTAAAATGGGGCAAAACTCACTTAACATGTATCTTGCTTAGCAACAGAAATTTTGCAGTTGTCTTATTCAGACATCGACACATTCAAAGATTCAGGTAACAGATTATGGCAGTCTGAATATTATATTTCCACTCAACAAATTTTGAAAATGAGGTGATGGTGAACAGAAAAACAGAGTATTTACATGCTGTGTCTTTCATGGGACTGAGTTCCTAGTGGGTCTGGTGAAGTGTAGGGCAAGGTCACTAGCCACAGCCAATTGGAGTAGGGGGTTGAAGAACTCACACTTCTGTGCCATAGAAGCAACTAGATATACAGGAAGGCAAAAGGATATGAACTTCAATAACCTGAAGTCAAAGCACAGGGAGACCATAAAAGGCATCTTGTGATCTTGTGATCAAGGCAACAAGATCCCACATGCCAAACAAGATTAGGAGCAGATCTGCACACAGCACAATGATTCCTGGAACTTTTCTGTTGTAAAAAAAAAAACCTCAACAAGGCTTTTGCCAGCAAGGTTGGGAATACAGAATTAGCTAGTCTTACAAGGTCTATTGTTTTAAAGATAGCATAAAGAAGATTTATAGATTTATCTGCACAAGCAACCCACAGAAGTACTTCCAGCCTACATTTTCTGGCTTCATCACCAACAGGTCTTGCAAGAAAAAAAAAAAGGGAAACAGAACCATTAACAACTGTAGACCATGACTGCATTGCATGTATGTCAGGAAAGTGTTTACCCATGTAACCCAACAGCCCAAAAACACCTAGAAGCTAATGTGACAATCTCAGAGTGGGAACATATTGTGCTACAAAGGACAGGAGGTCATGAAGAAAAAGTGGCAAGGCATTTGGCCTTGATCATTGTCAAGACCCCGGGATAGCTATTAGATGAGGAGTAATGAGAGAATTTGCCTTGCCTAAAAGAGGTCACTACTACATGCAATTCAGCCAGCAAGCAAAAGGGAGAAAAGCCACTTCGGTAGTGTAGCCAGCTTAAGATCTCTATTAAACCAACATTACCCAGACTATATTTATGAAAGGAATTTAGGTTTGATCTAATTGGTCTCATTGCATAAAAGTACCTTCAGCTGAATATGCAGATGCAATGGATGTTACTCCCATGAACCAAACACGATTGTAACGTCACTCGTTCCAGTACCTTTGCTCATTTTCACTTCACAAAAGAATCACAATGGGATGGAAAAGAAAGAAAACCACTCTTATTTCTGCACCCATCCCCTGGAACCCCGTGGCCCTCAAGATGAGATCCGTCCCCACCCTATTAATCTTCCATAAGAGCCTCAAAACCTGGCTCTGCCAATTGGCCTGGGCCCCTGAATGGGGGCATGTCATTCTGGAACGGGATAATGGACTGTTTGTACTTTGCTCTCTTCCTTGCCATCTTTCTTCATTTTAATATTACTATTGATGACCTTAATATTTTAATGTTTTATTTTGTTGTGTTTACTCTGATGTAAGCCACCTAGATTTGCCTCTAGATAAGATGGGTGGAGAATAAATTTAGTAAATAAATACTGGTCTGCACTGAGCCACAGGCTAAATTAGGTGATCTAATGCAACAAACCTGCAAATATACCTAATCCAATTGCTCTGTCTCATTTACTGATTATTCAGTCAGAGTCATCCCCAGGAAGTCTAGTCCTCATGCAGATATAAAGGGGTTGGTTTGTAAAACCGAACAGGAACTATACTACTCGGTCCTGTAATGCAATCAATATTCTGTTGGGATAGGCTTCCATGCCATTCTATATTTCTAGTTTTTAAAAGCTGAACAATAAAAGGAACTGGTTTGGTCTAGTGATTAAACCACCAAGCTAGAAACTGGGAGACTGTGAGTTCCTGTCCTGTCTTAGGCACGAAAGTCAGCTTGATGATTTTGGGTCAGTCACACTCTCTCCGCCCAACTTACAGAGTTGTTGTTGTGGGGAAAAGAGGGCTAAATATCTTTGCCGTCTTGAGTTAATTATAAAAATAATGAAATCTATAAATATAGTTATATTAGGAATTAAGGATTGGAGTGAATTTGGAGATGGATTATCCATCCTTTTGCCCAGCATAGAACTTGACTTCTTAAGCATCTTAACAGATTACCATCCAACCTCTGTTTAATCCCTTCCAAAGTCAGCCTGTTCCACTGTTCATAGCTCTGACCATTGGTAAGCTCTTCCTGATGTTCACCTGAAAACTTGCTCTGGCCATAAGAGCTCATTAGAACCCACATCTTCAGGAGCCGTTTATCTCTGATGGTTCAGTGGTTAAAGGTCAGTATTTTAGGCTAACTCTGCCCACAGCTTGGAGTTCATTCCTGATGGGACTCAAGGTTTACTCAGCCTTCCAACCTTCCCGGTTTGGTAAGATGAGGACCCAGATTGTTGGGGGCAATATGCAAATATGCTTCTACATTGTAAACCAGAGACCCCCAATTTTTGGGCACTGGGACCGGTTCTGTGGAGAAAGATTTTCCCACGGACCAGAGGGGGCATGGTTTCGTGTGCTGGATGGGGCTTTGCTTGTTTGCGCGGCCCGGTTGCTGGCATGCTGCAGCCCGGTGCCAGTCCATGGACCAGGGGTTAGGGACCCCTGTTGTAAACTACCCAGAGACTGCTGTAAAATGCAATGGGGCAGTATATAAGCCTAAATGCTGTTCCTAATGCTTATCTTTGCATACCTGGCAACAGAAGGATCTTCCATAAACAGGATACTTGATGTGGGAAAAGCTGGCCTCTCTGATCTATTTCTTTCATACCATATAATAAAATTAGGGATGGACAAATTAAATCATTCTGTTTTGTATTATTTTTAAACACAAGTATACCTTTATGTTATATGCATTTACCCCCAAAGATATATATTTCCCAAACATTCCTTTAAAATAAACCTTTTTGGTGTATTTCTTTTAACTGAGAACTACATTACTAAATTTAAGAAGTGTGTTATCCAGATGTACTCCATTGCACAAAGTTGTCAGAGAAGTGAAATAGGTTAATTTTAAAAACGAACAAAATACATCTTTGCAGCATTCTTGGCAAAAAATACTATGAAGAAAACATGACTATGCAATCATCTTGCTTCAATATTTGAATTTTGTTTATCACAGACTTTTAATCAACCAACATGTCAGAAAAAAATGAGAAAGAAGCCAGTTGAGGTCAATGTTGCCTGATAGCTTTATAAATTACCTGTAACATGAAATAAACTTGTTCACTAATCAAAGTTGGTGCCTCTAGACAAGAAGTACACTCTGCGGAATAAAAATGCCAACTGGTTTGTGGTTGCCTTTAAAAATAGGGCAGTTTTTAAAAGGAAGAAAATGAAAGAAATGCAGAGTTAACTGGAGTATAAGCAACAATGTTGGGCTGGAGGGCATGAAGGATAAACAAGGAGACATGCAGAATGATGTGTATGTGTGTGTGTGTATATATAAGAATTGTGATTATAATAGTAAAATCTAATACCAAGAAAAGAGAAAGAAAAGCAAGAAAAAGTGCAAGAGAAAAAAAGGGAAATGCAATACAATAAAGATACACATGTGTATATGTGCACATTGTATGTGTTTGTGTGTGTGTGTTTGTGTGTGTGTGTGTGTGTGAGAGAGAGAGAGAGAGAGAGAGAGAGAGAGAGAGACTTTAGAATTTGGTGACTCTATACCCCTTCTAATATTATCAACATTTATCTCTTCATTTCATATACTTCATTTCATATACATTTCATATACATTTCATATTCTTATCTATAAACAAACAAATCCATAAGAAATCATCTTTTTAGTCATTCTGTCAGACGAAAGTCAATAAAGGATTGTCAGAAATAACAACATATCTTGTTTTAACCTTGATCAAATAAACCAACTTTACTTCCTTTTACTTCTAATAGTCTTAATCTTTAGTACATTCAAATATTGTTGTAGGATTTGATTTCTGATTATTTCTTCTTTGTCCCATTGCACAAAGTTCTTTAAGGCCTTAATAATCCTCTTTTGTATAGTCACTAGGAGAAACATATTAGGTCTCTCTTTTGATTTGTCATTTGTATTTCCCTTTTAAATTTTAAAATTTGAGCCAGTTTCTTTTATAGATCCAGTGATATGGATTAGATTGTAAATGTGCTTTAGATTACAGATTGCTAAATTAATGATATCCATAGTAAAATACAAAAATAGCACTGATGTGAATGGGAATACTGAAATCTAGATAAGTTCTATAAAAATATCTTGATAGAATACTACATAATAAGATAAAAGCCACACCAAGATTGGTTGACAGGGATACAGATTGTAGTTGTTTTGTTTTAATATATAGTAGAAAACTGAAACCAGATTCATATCTGAATCCTACAGATTATGAGGAAAACCATTCTTGTTAGAATCATTGGACTGCATTATTCATTTTACTAGTAAATAGCTTTTAAAAACTTGGGAGGCTATTCACTTAAATGCAAGATTGCAAATTGATATGTATTAAAAAAAATTCAGTTGCATTAAAATAAGCACATTGCAAGAGTTTTCATTTGTTTTGCTGCTTAGCCCTTTCATATTTTGCTAATAAAAGACAAAGTTATATTCATAAAAAATGTAATGTTGAACCACCTAAATTGATCTAAGCAACTAAAAGCACAAATTCTTCCTTGGAGCTGCATTTCATCATCAAGCTCAGTTTCTAAATATTGGCAACTTGAACTAGTGTGGACATCAACTCCCAGAATTCCCCAGCCATCAATTCTAAGAGTTGAAGTTGAACGCATCTTAAAAGTTGCTGAAAATTGACAAACTGTGACCTAGCTGATTCTGACTGATATCAAGAAGTTGAGCTAAAGAGGACCTCCTTAGTATTTGGGTGGGATGACACCAGAAAATCTAGTTGGCTAGTGTAAACAATGGAAGAATTTTCAGAGAAACAGACAGTGGCCAGAACTTTTGATTTTAGAGGAGGCATAAACAGCTCTTCAAAAGTATTCAGAATTTTAAAAAGCCACTTCCATTTACATGAATGGAACAACCCAAACATTTAATAATGCAAAACAGCAGAATACATTTGCTTTAAATCACTATTAAATAAAGACTTGTTGAATATTAATAAATTAAGCACATAGTATTATCCTTTAGATGCCTAACAATCACGAAACTCATTGTATGATCCAGGGCCAAACACTTACTCTCAACACTAGGAATCCCATCAAACATTCAAATGAAGATTAAACTATTTGCAATATCTGCTCATTCCTTTCTGATGAGAAGGGCAGGAAAAAAAATTCTTTTCAGGTCAAGCTGTCAACACTGCAAATACTGTATATTCTTGCTTTGACAATATGCAGAACTGTCTGGTATTTTTATAGTTAAATCAGGCAACAGTGAAAGGGGAGGAGAATAAGGAAAGCCCGGGAAAAAGAAACCGGAAGTGAATCACATCTTCCAAGTTAATTGGAAGATGTGAACCATGACCCCAAAATAGGGGAGGGAAAAATGCCTGGAATGT
>NW_015387395.1:650199-664344 GCF_001527695.2 Protobothrops mucrosquamatus
GCTAAGCATTTCCACCATGCCGTACTGACACCTCTGTAACCTTAATAAATGCTTTTAGGATAAAAAAATGCCTGAAAGTCCTTTTAAGTGTTTCGTTAATCAGACACATGACACAAGCAAAATCAATGATAGTTCAGGAGCTACCCATTATTACCTGAGCCAATGTCTGCTCATGCATGTCCTTAATCTTGCTCAAAAAGAACCATTTTCCAAAATGTATTTAAGGGGCACAAAATAGTTTGCAGAGGAAGCAATGAAATACCATAAAAGAGTACCCAGCTTTATTTTTGTGAAAACAAAGTTTTAAAAGCCAATAGGAACCATCCAATAATAGGTAGCAACAGCACTAGCACTAGCACTTAAACTTATATACCGCTTCATTGTGCTTTACAGCCCTCTCTTAGCAATTTACAGAATCAGCATATTGCCCCCAACAATCTGGATCCTCATTTTACCGATATTGGAAGGATTGAAGGCTGAGTCAATCTTGAATTGGTCAGGATCGAACTTAGAATTAGCTTGCAATACTGCACTTTAACCACTGCGCCACCATGGCTCAGTAGCTTGGACTGAAGAACTTGCAAACTATTCCCAAACAGGATTCTCTCAAATCAGTTTAGAATCAGGTGTAGCTTAAATACTAAGTGCAAATATGGCCTTGGTTTGGTCCAGCAAGGCTATCCTTATGAGCTTTTCAGAAGAAGGTTCTTCATGTTACTTTATCAAAACCATCGGATGATTGAACCAGCAAACATAAACACAATGTCTCACTTTCTTAATTTCAACTATGTTCCTTAAAACAGCTCTGGCATCATAACATCTGCTTAAGGCCTACCCATTGTACTGCTCTTAATAGCATTTGGATTCTCTTCCCCTTTTTCTCTAACAACTGGATAACACATAGTAAGAAAAGAACCTACTGTATTGCTCACAGCTATGCTTGTTTAGGGTATCTTTTTCGTGTATTTTTAAACTGGCAAACACAGAAAAGCATCTTTCTGATTAATTGCCTTTTGCCAGGCTGCATTGCTTCATTCTGCAGCACAATAAAGCAAACTCTTAAATGTTTAGATAAATGCGCTGTAAATTGCTGTGCCCTCTGCTCAGCAAATTGAGTGGAATCTGTACAGGAAGGGCCTTTGCAGTTAGAAATAGATAAGTACACAATCTCCTGAAAGGACTAAAGAACATAAAAAGCTTGAAAAGCACTCTCTGGCAAGTCAGGTTCCTGCCAAGTTAACAAAGGATGACTATCAGCCTCACATCCTTTCCAGCCTCAGCCTACAGCCGTGGTGGCGAACCTATGGCACGCATGCCACAGGTGGTACACAGAGCCCTCTCTGTGGGCACGGGCGCCATCGCCCCAGTCCTAGGCCTCCGCCGCCGTGTGCAAAAAAAAAAAGTTTCAATCAATCAATTTCAACTTCTCGTGGGGAAAAAAAAGATCTTGCAAAGTTGGAATTGCTTAATTGAACTTTATTTTCAGTCCCACATAACGGCGGAGGAAGTAACACGTCGGAGCTGGAAAAAAGGTGCCCTGTGAGAGTGGGGGGAGCGGAGGGAGCAGGGCACTCCATGCGAGGGGTGGGGCGGGGCCTATTGCTTCCCTTCCTCTGGCCAGACACCTGCCGAAGCCGCGCAGGGTAAGGTTGCCGCTCCCGCCCAGATGCCCTTGCCTCCCCCAAGTGTTTTTTTACTAACCTGCATTTCAGCTGCATTCGATTTCTCCATTCGCTTCTCGCGAGAAGTTAGAAAATCTCATAGAACTTTTTTTTTTACCAATAGTCCCACAAACGCGTGGTGAAGAGAAATGGAATGCAGCTGAAAGGAGAAACAGAATGCAGCTGAAAAATAAAATCAAATTTAAAAAATCAGAAACTTGGGTTCCAGAGCTTAGTAGCATTCAGGAAGAGGATGGCCAAATAGCATGACAGCTTAATTGTACCTCAGCACAACTGTTGAATCATTTAAGAGTTGCCTCCTCCCACTGCTTTCCTGTTGTATGATAAATAAGAACTAAACAATGGCAGTTGGGAGGAGTTGGAAGTAGCACTACAGAAATACAATGTTCTTTTCCTTACTATGCAGCAGAAATGAAAAGCTGCTTTTTGACAGTCAGAAGAGTGGAAAGGGGCATCGGTTGGCCCATAAACTGGTCAGCAACTTTGGAGGATCTTCCTCCCACCATCTAGCAACTCAGCCATAGTGCACATTGAAGACAGATGGCTGATACTCCTTGAAAAAAAAAGTCTAATGATAGTCATTTTTGTTCCTTAAAGGTATTTTTAATCTTGGATGCGTGTTGAAAAGTCCATACATAATATTCATTTTCAAGCATTCAGTTCTCACAGCATTTTCAAGCATTCAGTTCTCACAACATATCTTCTTATTGTGAATGCACCTAAGTCACAGAACATATGATACATGCTCCAACCTGTTTTCCTGACACTACTATATATTACTGAAATTCTCTTTTTATGATCTTTAACTGCATGAAACAGTGCATAATAGGGCAACAATTTTGAACCAAGGTTCCTCAAATGTACTAAGTTACAGAATGTGTTCAAAATCCAGGACTCATGTCTCCCAAGGGAATGAGATTTGGAAACATTGTGGCTGCTCCAGTGCTTCTGTTTGCTGCTGCAGTCACAAGATCTTCTTTTTCAATGTTCTGTGACAGTTTCCCAGCCAGTCTCACAATCCTTTGCTTCCTCCCTGACCCAGCAGCAGTCAGTAACTTGCCTGCTGAAAGAGAAATGAAGGGGGAAGGAAGGGAGGGAAGGAAAGGAGGGAGGAACCCCCACACACACCCTTCCCGGCCCATGGAGAAGCCGGAAAAAAGTCACACCTACTCCCACTGCTTTTTTGCACACCTGTGGCCAGGAAGGAAATATCTTGAAATGATGCCCCAATGGGGCAGAGGAAAGGGTTGTCTAAATTTTTCCCTAAATGCATTTAGAATAATATTTTGGACAGCCACAGTTTTTATCCTCGATTTAGTGCAAGATGTAGTTCTATAAATTTCATATTGGGAGGCTATTCAGGGAAAATTACAAGTTTTATCTATAAGAATGGAAAATCCAGATGAATGAGAGTTGATTCTGTAATAAAATATTCTATAAATTCTGAAATTGATGAGAGAATAGACCAAGTACCAAGGGATGATAGGAAGGGTCACCTGTAAACTCTGCTTCCCCAAAGAACCTGGTAGAAGAGAAAGGATCAGTTGTACGAAAACCAACTACACATCTATGCTAAACATATGCTTTAGTCAGAAAACTGACTGAAATAAACCCAGCTGCAATTAGAGCCTTCTAGCAACTCCTATTTCTCCTGCAGCTGCAAGATGCTCACTTTACAATTAATGGACTTTGCCCCAGATTCTTTTTCATGCACTTATTAAGTACGAACTGCATTTTGCAAAACTATCACTTCCACAGTGACACACGCACAAAAGGAACTTGTGTGAGAGGTAAGGCACTTAGAACAATCATTCATTTAAAACAGAATGATTCTCAACTGAGAATAGGCCAGGATATATGGCCTATCATTTCCAAGCTGAGTATCATGAAACATGCTTGTGGATACAGTAAGGCTACAAAAGTGAACAGAAACAAAATGGATACTATTTCCTCACCTCCACCACCCTCCCCTGCTTCCCCCTCCCAACCTTCCAGCCGTTACTACTAATTGTTTTATGAAGGAGATCCTGGAAAAGATCAAAACAGGAAAAGGCAGACAAGATCAGTTGACTTTTCTTTCCCTATTATCATCAATTGGCCTTTAGGCAGGATATACTGTAGGCTCATCTAAAACAAAAATAGAAGTATTTATTTTATTTCTAGTTGTCTGCATTGCTTGTTACCTTGTTCAACCCTATGGGGGGGGAGGGCAACTGACCTTGGTGATACTGAAAAGCTAACCAGATTGGAGCCTCGCTAGATGAGAGACAAGAAATTGCAGAGCTATAGTATTAACCCTCCTGGATAAACCAGACAGGAAACACAACTAGATGATCTAACTCTATTGTATGGCTACATTAGCTTGAAGGTACAAGCGTCCCATGGCCACTTTTTACTGCTTAATCCAGGGGTGTCAAACTGCTGGCCCGTGGGCCAGTTTCATCATACCGGAGCCGCGCCCACCCCATTGCCGGCAATGGTGAAAAAGCTCCGATACGTCGTGCGATGTCATGTGAAGTCGTGAGTTTGACATGCCTGGTTAATCCATTAGTTGATCCTAAGTTTCTTTCTTTGACCATTAAGCCACCGGAAGCTCCTGCCTGTCTTCTCTGATTGTTTCCTAGGCAGCATCTCTTCCTTTCATCCCCCAAGATCATGGGTGTCAAACTCGATCGCATCATGTGAGGCATCATGGTGTATCATGACATTTTTTTTGCCTTGTGGAGCTGGGGTGGGCATGGCCTGTGTGTGACGCAACTGGCCTGTGGGCCACCAGTTTGACACCCCTGCCCAAGATCATCTACACATTCTATTACAAGTAGGCTAGACTGAGAATTTGAAAAAAAACAAATCCAAGTAGAAGGCAAGCTATTGCTCTATTATTGGCAAGAAAATAACATGGATAATGGTATCAAAATAGAAGACTTTATTTGGCCAAGTGTGATTAGACCAGTGGTTCTCAACCTGTGGGTCGGGACCCCATTTGGGGTCGATCGACCATTTCATGGGGGTCGCCAAGCAAGGCTGTCCGCCATTTTTTTTGTCCGCCATTTTTTCCCCCTTTTCCGGTGGGTGCCTTACCTCCCATGGGTTGGGCTAGCTGGTGGTCGGCCTGCTCCGTCTCTGCCGCTTGCCAGATACGCCTCAGCCGGTGCAGGGGGCGGAACCACGCATGCACGGCGCTCCCGGGCAGGGAAAGTCCTCGACTTATGACCGGTTGGGTAGTCCCCGACTTACAACCGGTTTAGTCCTCGACTTACGACCGGTTGGGGTCGCGGCATTAAAAAGGTTGAGAACCACTGGATTAGACACACAAGGAATTTGTCTCCGGTGCAGAAACTCTCAATGTACATGTAGATGTCCACACATTCTTGGTAAGGTTAATTTTAAGAAGTCCTTCAGATGGAATGACATATTTTTCAATACAAACAGATGCTGGTGGCTGAGTAGAAAGGATACTGCTGTTGTGCACTCAAATATCTGATCTCCAGTTATTAATGTGTTTGGGTGTTTATCTTAGCACAAGGAAAAGATGTGAATCTACCTCCACAACATAATTTGTACTTCAGGGTCCTCACTCTGGGCACTTATCCAGCCAAAGTTAAGTGCTTTTCAGTCCAATTAATTTTGGTCGCATAAATTTGAAAGCATGTTTCTTCCAAATCAATATTATTTTTAAAATGTTCTATCTTTTCTGGATGATGTCCTGAAGTTGGCAGAGCACTTAAAATTGTAGACCCAATACTATCATCATAGGCCCCATGCCTGTTTCATCTTGGTCTTCAGAATAGCTTGGGTAAGACAGCCAAAAGAAAATCTATCAACTTATTAATTTTTAGCCATCCCACCACAGTCGCCGGTAATTTTGATTGCTATTCACATGATGTCTTTAAACTCAGGCTCCAGGAGGCACTTAACAAATGACCTACATTAAGCTGGTGTCCCTACCTGGGATCGTATTTGGACTTCAGCCAGGTAGCCATTATATCACTGAACATTTAAGGAAAATGAATCACCTAGGCTACCTTTTTGTGCCGTAAATCTTTAAAAAGGCATCAGGAAAGTTATCTCAGAAAAAAAGAAAAGAAAGTTAAGTTTGTGCCCTGAAGCTAAGCGAACAAAATGTTCTTTCCACCATCTTTTTAAAAGGAAAAAAAAAAGACTTGTGTAACAAGGGCATAATCTGTAAATATTTCTTTTACTTGATGTTGCTGAATTGTGCTGGCTCTGTATTGTGCCTCTGCCCTCTGATGATAAACAGCCATGCATCACAGCTTTGTGTTCTGCCTGCCACAGGCACAATACTGCTAAATTAATAGTTAATTCAGAGAACTTGACTATTATATTACCTTTGGAATTAGAAAATGAAAACCTTGCTGTCATCTGCCTTGAAGGAGAATAATGCAGTCTCCCCATGGATGATGAAATTGTATCTTGGAATCATTCCCATTAAAATCTGGGCGCTTGCTTCCAAAATAAATGTGCATTTCATATATGCCACCCAGAGTCCTTGTAGGAGAAAGGGTGGCGATGGCATATAAATCTTTCTACATGTGTATGCAAAAATAAATAAATATGCTGCCTATTCCTACCATATGCCAGAATAGGCAATGCCATGCAGGTATTATTGTTTTTGTTTTTGTGTGTGCACAATTTCCTTATGTAGAAGCAATTTGTAGTTTGCATAATTAGCATTTAAGGATGATAGTGTGGGGTTTTTTTGGGGAAGGTGCAGGTTTGAAGACAGAATGAATGAATAAAAAATGAATGTTCTCTTAGAAAATCCCATCCACTTAGAATTAAATGCATATTCTTATTTAAAGCCTCAACAAAAATGTCTTCCACATACGGGTCATTATTTTGATGGTTTCTGACTAAGTCAACATTCAACATTTGGCTTGACAGATATTTTTTTTAAAATTAGTAAAATGAAACTAACCAGCATGGCTTAATTTACCATATATGTTTATGAGAGAGGGCTAGTTTGGTGAAGTGGTTATGATGCTGTAGGAGAAACCATTAAACTGACCTCAGGCCAGCCATTCACAATCTAACTTACCTCACAGGGTACATATTGTGAAGAAAATAAGGGGAAACACTGTGCAGGCCACCTTGAATGTATATATGTACATATATACATAGGAATAGAAATCTAAAAAATTAATGTCTGAATTGCAGGGATTGCATTTATTCAAAAAACAAACCTCAGCTTGCTAAACAAGAGTTGGTAACTGGAAAACACCATTGACTCTCCTGTACAGCCACAAATTCTCTTGTAGCCCAAGAGAAGGGATTTTATTGCAATGCAGGAGTTCAGTATAGGAAGAAATCCAGATCACTGGTCCATCTAAAACAAATTCTTTGAGGTTTTTTTTACAGCATTTGGTTTCAACATGCAAACATGACTTCCCTTATTGATCCATGGTGAGGCTGGCTCTTCTATTTCCATTCTGATGAGCTTTATACTAAGGTGACCAACCTTTTTACAATGAAAAGGAGGGTACAAATAAATTGAAGAAAAAAATATTGTAAATAAAAGAAACATTTTATTCATTGCAACAATAATACAGAATACACTATAATATGATAAATGCATAATAAAAACATTTGTAACAATAACATTTTATATTGTAATTATGCTTACAAGCCGCGCTCCCGCCCGCAGCCGCCCCGCCAGCACTGCTGCCCCGCCATGTAGAGCGGGCCCCATGGCTCCCAAAGCACCAGCTGCGCCGGCTCCGGCCCCGGGGGGCAGCCCGTCAACACACCCTGCCTGCAGCCGCCCCGCCAGCACCACCGCCCACCCTGCACAGCCCCGTGTAGAGCAGGCCCCGCAGCTCCCACAGCACGGGGGGCAGCCAGCCACCACCGCCCCTCACACCCCCGCCCGCAGCAGCCCCGCCGCCCCTGCCTCTTGTGCCCGCAGCCATTATTGCCCTAACGGGACCGAAGATCAAGAGAAAGTTACCGTAGTGTCGCCGCTCCAGTCTCTTCCAGGTATCTTCGGGACTAACTAGGAGATGGTGTAGTTGGGTAGCAGTGAGGGGTGCAAAGTTCCTGCCAATTCGCCTTTGCTGCAGACAACTTATATGTGCAAAGTTTGCCGGCCGGGTGTTTTGGTGCACTCAGCAGCAATTCCTATTGGCTTTCGAAAGCCAATAGGGGGAGTAGCACAGCTCATGCAAAAGTTGAAAAAAAACCATCAAAAAAAGGTGCCAGAANTTCCGGCACCTTTTTCCGGGCCGGCCGCACCGGAAATAGCCCCTCCCACACCGGAAATAGCCCCTCCCAAATTTTACTTGCATTCCTGTTCTCTAAAGGGGCGGTCCTAGGGTTTGATGAGGGCGTGGCCAGGTTTGAGTTCCGCCACCTTTTCTCCGAGAAAAAAAGCCCTGTCCACAAGCAAATGCTACTGAAGCATCAAAAGAACAATGATCTTGGATCTGTTTCTACTAGAATCCTACATCTCCCTGAGTTGTCCAAGAGATACCAGAATATTTGAGGGTCCAATCTGAGTCAGTCACCAGGACCAGAGGTTTATTCTTCCAAGCTTTTGGACTCGTGCTGGAGCCCATCCTCAGGGAACTTCTTAATTCATTTTATTTATTTATTTATTTATTTAATCCCACCTTTATTATTTCTATAAATAACTTAAGGCAGTGAACATATCTAATTCTCCTTCCTCTTCCTATTTCCCCCATAACAGCAACCCTGTGAGGTGAGGTAGGCTGGGAAAGAATGACTGGCCCAAAGTCCCCCAGCTGGAATTCCTGCCTAAGCAGGACTTTAACCACTAGACCAAGCTAACTCTCTGTACACCAAAGTAGTAAAGTGCTAGTCAAGGGAGAGGGAGTCAGTAATGGGCTGACATTATAAATCGCTCGGAGTGTGCGGTAAAGCGCTATGGATCAGTATAAAGTCTAAATGCTATTGCTATTGCTATTACTCTTCTTCCCTTTTCAGAAAAAGAGCTGGTGAAATAACGCAAGGGAGCACAGCCTGTGAGAGGATATTAACACCTCAGGAGAACTGACATCTTCTATATGTGTAGCCAACAAAAATGAAAACATTTAACTTTCTAGACCTAGCCATGCATGTCCAGTACGCAGCTTAGCTCCTCCTCAAATGTCCACACATTAAATGAATAAAACAGATTGTGATTTTATTTTATGGAAATAAAATGTAGTCACAGCTTCCCAATAATCTGATTTTCATGTCCCATTCTTCAGCTTCAGAATGCTCTGTATTTTTTTCAGTATAGTCCCTATGTTTTTTTTTTCCTGTGTCCAGAGTAGCCAAGATTTAGATCACTTTTGATTTGCTTTTTTAATAAGACTTGATCATACCAAAAGAGTTTTCAGATATTGGAGACATAACTTGCTCTAGGCTGAAGAGTTAAGGACTTCTGCCAACACTTAAGCTTTGCCGATAAATCACACGTGGCAGGTTATATAATAGGCTTGGGCTTTATATACTGTATCTGTAGGACAGTGGCATGTAAAAATCTTAATGGGAACGACATGCTCCAATCTGAAGAAATTTCACATTGGCTCAGGACTGTAGTTTTATAGAGCAGTCTAGGCAAAGTGAATTCAGTAGCAAATCATATAAGCCTCTATGGCAAGTTTTTGTTTTCATTAAGTTGTGGTTATCCACCATCTCATCTTTTTTTTCTTTTTCTTTTTTTAAAAAAAGGAAATTGAAAATTGAAAATCTCTTAAAAAATCTTGGATAAAAATGATTATCTATCTGCGGAAAATCACACCAGGTTATATAAGATTATTGCAGGTAAGATACTTTATTTCTCTCCCCACCATCTTTCGCTTTTGCTTACACTTCTCTACTGTTTGGGTTAGCCAACAAAAGAAATTTAGTACAGTCAGTTTTCCCGCTATCAATGGGAGTCTAATTAAATTTGTAGGGGGATGCCTTGGTTAGCAATCTGGATAACTGGCATCGTTCTATATTGCCCAGAGCAAAAAGTGTGTATTTTGTTACTGTGTTTTCAGATTTTTTTTTAAAATAAAACTATTTCTCTTCTATGTTTGTTAATTACAAACATTTATTTAGACCGAATCCAATACCTAAATAAACCCCCATTATATTTAACAGGAATTATTTCTAAGTACAAGAACGTATATCATTATCTATTTGCAGACATCCAAGAACACAATGCTGCACCATTAGAATGTGAAGGAAATGTAAATAATGTAATTATGCTGAGGTTCCTAAATTATTAACAGAGCCAAGTAGTAAAATATTCCTGTATTAATGGAGTAGGATTTGAATATTATATATGCAAAAATCACAGACTCATAGAAAACCTTTGATTTTTCTAGCTTTCCCACAGATAGGATTCTACAACAGTACAGTACATAAGAATATAATAAGTGCAGGAACAATTTGAATGAAGCAGCTTTTGCTGTGATTCACTGCATTTGATGGCCTTTAGAGCACCTACCATTTTAATAATCAGGAAGTCCCAGAGGTGCCAGTGGATGAGGGGATCGTATGCTCAAAATGGCAGAGTGCTGGTTTCTTTGGCAATTTAATACAGAATGACTTTCTGGTTACCTTGCCCGCCTCCGCCTCTTATTAACTGGAATTCTCACATTGTAGTCTCTGCTCTGCATGTCTGTGTGAATTTCTGTTCATAATACTTTAAAGCATCAGTGACATTCACCAAGGCTACAGCCATAAACTCTCCTCCCTTATGCTTATTCACAATAATCAGAATGAAATGGAGTAAACACTCTTTATAAGAAGCCTTTCCCAGTGCCAATCAGCAATGTGGGCATCTTCTAATTGGGTCCAGTGGTGAAGGTGGTAGCCTAAAGACCAGGAGTCTGGGAGTTCCAGTCCTGCCTTAGGCATGAAAGCTGGTTGGGGGGGGTCTTTCGGTCAGTCCACCCACCTCACAGGGTTGTTGTTGCAGGGAAAAATAGGAAGGAGTATTAGGTGTGTTTGTCATCTTGAGTTATAAAATAACAAAAGCAGGATAAAAATCTAATAAGTAAATGCAGCAATAACTCTTAGTGACAGTGGCAATTCAATCCAGCTTCTCATTTGGAAAATCAGAATAAAGCCCATATTCCATAACTTTCATATGACTACAATGTATGGCATTAGGATTTTCTTTTTCTTTTTTCTTTTAAAAAAGGATGCTGACCCTAAACTATGGCAGGGCTTTCTTGTTCAGTGCTGTAAGGCCACCCTTTAAATTAGATTCAAGTCACAAGCCAGCTGTTCTGCTCTAACCATTGAAGATAGGTGGGGTTGGGAATATGTAGAAATAATCAGGTCCCAAAGCAAAGGATTATGTAGTCAATAGACCAGGATCTCTGAAAACCAAAAGGGACAAATTTGGGAAGATGGGGTTTGGGAAAAACCAGTGAAGCAAAGCCTCTCAGCTGGGAACTGAGGTAGGACTGAGCATGCTCAGTAGCCATGGGACACGACATCTTAATTAGAAAAAATAATTTAAAAATCAGAGGGAAGAAGTAGATATTCCTGTGGCCCTGTGGCAGGAATTCCCATGCAGGTGGTTAGGAGACTCCAATAAAGGAGAATATTTATAGCTCAGGGTTGAAATGAGGGGTCCTTGGTGCTCTCTGGTTTTTTCTTGCCTGACATTTCATTACCCAAATTAGGTAACATCGTCAGTGATAGTGAAATGTCTGCAAGAAAACCACCAAGCTCAGAGAGCACCAAGGCTAGGAGGCGGGATTATCTTCCTGCAAAGGCTCTTTGGGTATTCTAGGTAGTAATCTGTTAGCTTTATCTTCTCTCATCTGAATGCTTCAACGGGGAATTTGCTTTACCGTCTTGCAGACTCAAGCGGCTGGGAAGTTAGCCATCAACCCTGTGGACACGCTGATGCATCAGGCGGCCCTGTTCCTGGGTTTGTTCGGGACCAGCATTTCTACCTACAGCTTAATTCAGCTGTCTCAGAAAAAGAGGAAACCTGTGGATTTTTAATCAGATTTTGCATCTCAAGCCCAAAGGGCTAAGCCTGAGGAGCACTCATTGATTTTTCACTGTCACTTTCAGAGGCAACTCCACCGGCTGAAAGGTGTGCAGAGAGTCATCCTCTGCTCTGAATACAAATCTTCTCATTTTGTATTCCACAGTATTTCTTGGAAGGTGAAAGAAGAACCTCAATTATTTCCCTCCTCAGGAAAACAAACTTACAAAAGAAGAAGAGCTAGAAGAAGGAAGGGGGAGAGGCATTACATTTTATGGCAAGATGGACTTCCTAGGAGAAGCGATGGATTTCTTTTGCTGAACTTAATACACGCAGAAAGAGACTGGTATATACAGAGATCAGTTAAAATCTGAGCTACAGCAGACAGACAGATTGCCAAGCAGAACCTCTTTGTTATTACAGGTAGTCCTTAACATACGACCACAGCTGAGCCCAAAATTTCTGTGCTGAAGTGAGACATTTGTTGAGTGAATTTTGTCTCATTTTACGACCTTTCTTGTCTCAGTTGTTACGTGAATCACTGTAGTTGATAAGTTAGTAACCCGGTTGTTAAGTGAATCTGGCTTCCCCATTGACTTTGCTTGTCAAAATGTCGCAAAAGATGATCACATGATCTTGGGACACAGCAAAGGTCATAAATATGAACTAGTTGCCAAACATCTGAATTTTGATTACATGATCGTAGGGATGCTGGAAAGGTCAAAACTGTGAAAAACAGTCACTTTTCTCAATGCCATTGTAACTTTGAAAGGTCACTAAACAAACAGTTATAAGTTGAGGACTACCTGTACATCATCAAATCATTTTGGACAGAAAGATTAATGGAGCAAAAGGGGAGCAACTGAAAGGCTGAGGACAAATACGAATGCCTTTCCCCTTCCTCTACACACATGAACTGATTGCCATGATTTGGCACCACCATCTCAGCTGCAGACCTAGACCTCAGGTGCCAGAGAGAAGTGAAATGGCTGAATGCATGTGCAACACTGCACACAAGATAGGCCGTATCTTAACAGGCAGTTCTATGCAAATGGATGGTTGGCTCTGTGCTTTGATGGGCAGGGATGGCAGAGATGTAAGTTGGGGCTTGATGGTTTTAATACCCTCTCTGTGGTGTAGTCATATAGATAATAGTTCTCAGACATAGAGCCAGTGCTACATCATTTTGTGACAGCTAAAATCATAGGGTTGACCAAGCCTTAGAAATCATCTAGTCCACCCCCTTCTGTTACCCTTTGAAGTAATACAGACAGGAAATCAAAAGTACTTGGTTTTGTAATTTTGTTGTTGTTAGCACTACCTTTATTGTAAATCTATTGTAAATCTCGCAAGTCTGAAAGTACTTCTCCCTCCCCTGCCTTTACTTCTTAGAGAACTAGGGAGGGTCACTTCTGAGATGTTTTCTCCACCCCATCCCTCCTTTGGACTGAGATTTCTCTTATGAGATCGCTGTGTAGGCTGTGGCCCTTCCTCCTGTCTCCCAAGGTTATTCTCACATCTTCAGGATTCACGAGTGCATCTCTAACAGGTGGCCATCCAGCCTGTTACCCTACAAAAAGAGTCTTCCATGAACACAAACAGATGTGTGGAAGATGAGACTGAACTTATTTGGAGATGACTGTAACTGAACTTTGTATGACGACTGAGTTTCAGGTTGCTACTTTAGAAGAAAGAGCAACATATTAGATGCATAACTATCCTTTGAGGTAATCTGCAGATCCAACCTTCAGTCAATATCTTCAGTCGATGAGTCTTGAGTCTTGTATCAATGAGAAACTGGGTAGCTCTTTCTATGCATCCCATTCACTGCAATATGAAACAAAGCAGGAGAGCAACCAGATACCATGTGCAAAGATAAGGTTTCTTTCAAAAAAGTGTGATTGTGTTTTGTACTCATTATTATAATTTCTTTGTTAATGGTACGCATTATTTCCTTTATAAACAGAACTTATGTTCAACCACTCTGGAACATTGTACACCTTTTTCTTGTATGTGTGTTTTTAAAAAAAAACAGGATTGTCTAATGCATTATTATAAATCATAAATAGGTTTGATTGGCATTATACCCTGCTGTATTTTTTTTTCTTCATGTCTGAGCATAATTGTGAGGACTTGGAGAAATTACAAAATTGGTTTTTAAGAGATATTTCTCAAAAAAATTATCTAATGCATTAAATTTAATTCCCCATCCAAGTCCACAGTTTATCATGTTTAATTCTTTGCCAAATAATCCTTTATTCAACCATCATTCTCGGGGAAGTTAGCAAGCTTTAAATTAATCTTCTGAGGATATTGGAATGCTTTAAAATGGAAAATAATGTATCTTGTTATATGAGACAGAATATTATTATTCCTTAAACAAATGTACACGGTTTATTACAAACTGGATTCAGAATCTTATGAGTGATTTAGGCCAATGTCCAGCCTCTATTTAGTGTTGGGATCCAAATGCAAGCATTTCCAACAGATAGTAATAGT
>NW_015387395.1:664579-667923 GCF_001527695.2 Protobothrops mucrosquamatus
GGAAGTTTTCACTAAAATTCAAGCAAGACCTGCCTTCTTATATAACTATTATAACTTGAATTCCTTAGTTTGTCTCCTGCATCTCAGAATTAGGAATGATCAGATCTTACCTTGTGTCTTACCTTATTTAACATACATTTTAGCGGTGCATAAGTGAAGATTTAAAAAAGTTGTGAAATGTTATTTCTTATTTAGAAGAGAAAGACATTTTCTACAGGTGAAGCAGATCCTGCAGTTCATCTGCTTCCAAACCTCAGAGGCAATCACAGTAATATTTCATCACGTGGCAGGTTGACTTGTATGAATGTGTGCTTGTTTCACTTAGTGAAAGTTCTAATCCTTTGGGACAAAGTTTCTGATTACAAAGTAGGAGAGATATTTTGACTGCAGCACGATAGGTGAATAATTAAATGTGCTAAGGATACTGATTAACAGCATTGTTTATGATTATAGCTTTAAAATTATTCCGACTCTATATTTGGCAAGGGATGTACGGAGATGGAGGCACATTTCACATCCTCAAAATCAGACCAGAGTTAGGCCCACATATAAATGCTCTAACAAAGTGTTTCTCAACTTTGGCAACTTGAAGATGTGTGGACTTCAACTCCCAGGAGTCCACACATCTTCAAGTTGCCAAGGTTGAAAAACACTGCTCTGACATGATAGCAGCTTATGCATATTTTTCCAAATACAGGTTCTTTAATGTACTTTATACCATAAGTCCTTGTTAGCTATAATAATTAGGACTGGCAACTTGGTCTTTAAGTGAAGCAGCCACTAAGTGAAACCATGACTCCACTTATGCTCTTACTTAGGTGTCCTTTGCTTTACAGACCTGTGGATATAAGTGTGAGAATTGGTTGCAAAGTTACCTTTTCATCACTGTCACACAGCAAATAGTCAGTCACTAAGTGAGATATCTGTACTCTCTATAGAGAGCAAGACATGGAATGAAGAGCAAATCTGGGACAATCCCATGCAAGCAGAGGATAAGCCTTGTGGAGGAGGGCCAGGATGAAACCTCTCCTTCTGAGCTCCACTTAGCAATAGCACTTAGACTTGTATACCACTTCACAGTGCTTTACATCCTTCTCTAAGCAGTTTACAGAGTCAACATATTGCCCCCAACAATCTGGGTCCTCATTTTACCAACCTCAGATGGATGGAAGCCTGAGTCAACCTTGAGCTGGTCAGGATTGAACTCCAGGCTGTGGGCAGAATTAGCCTGTAATACTGCATTCTAACCACTGCACCACCAGATTGCTCACATAGAGAAGGATTACAATATTACCTAAGATCTTTAGAAATCAAAACCTATATCTCTCTAAATTTGATGGACCACCTCGTTCCTGATCACATCTCCCCATGTTGTGGGTACCATCTGCTAAGGAGTTCCATCCGATGGGACCCAAATGATATGTTTTTTCTGCTTTGCCTCCTGCCCTCTGGAACATCATTCCCCCGCTAAGCTGAGGTTAGCCCCAACTCTGTTAGCCTTCGGAAGGCCCTGAGAACGTGGTTCTTCCAATAACATTGAAGAATCCCATGGGGAGCTTTGATTATGATTATACTGTGTTTAGATGGATGCTTTTTTCTAGCAGTCCTGCTTTTTTTTTAGTGTTGTAATAGTTGGGACATTATTTTTAATTGTTGGTTGTACACCACCTAGAATCACATTCAGTAAGATAGACTGCCGTATAAATTTGTTAAATAAATAATTTAATTTAATAAGGAGGTCTTTACTTCTGCTCTAATTCAAGCTAACTAGAAATACTTTTACTTCCAACACCTTCTTCCTTTTAACATATGTTACTTAACTTGCATAACTCTGAAATCCTTGGCAATGCATCAATAACTTAACACAAAGTACAAGTCCTGCTGGCTCCATGCTTGGGAGGTTTGCAACAATTAATTGAACATGTTGATATTTCCCAAATATATACTTAGATGGGCACAAACTTTGCAGATTTATTGAAGTTCTATTGCAGGAGATTTATTTATTTATTTGTGTGCTGCTCATCTCGCCTAGAGATAACTCCGTTCCAGGGCCTTGTCACTTCCATAGAAAACTCTGCTGAGTTCAGGACAAATTGTTTTACAGCAGTACTGCATAGAGCAAATGGCCGCTGCATTTATTTCCTGATTGTCCCAAAGGCCAAATATTGCATTTACTTGAATAGATTATTTAATCAGATAGTTTAACCTAAAATGGGAATGTCACCCTAGATTTGGTTGAATACATATAATAGGGGCACAATAATCTCCCTTTTGATAAATTCTAGATTTATATGCAGGGTGTGTTCTCTCTCTCATGACGAAGGACATGACCCTGCAATTGATCTAAAGTTGTGTGGAAGTTGTGTTGAATTGAGGTTAAAAAAGCACTGAAAGGCTGATATTTATTAGTCTCTGGGAATGAATGTTACTGTTGTAAATGCTCTCATAATTCATATCCTCTGGAACAGGCTGGATTTTGCTGGCGTCACTGTTTTTCAACTTTCTTGCACTGTCTCTGAAATGACTGACTGAGAACCTCTGCTTTAGAGGAATATTACACTCGAAGCTGAGGATATTTTGCATCACCATTGAAGAATCAGAGTAAGGCTTGTGTAAAATTCACTTGTGATAGTCCTCTGGACTGCCTTAGCTGGACTGCTTCCATCCAATTATTGAAATACTTCACCCTTTAGGAGTAGAAAGTTTTTATAGCTTTTTCTTCCCTATTGTGAATCTGCACCTTTTACTGATTTTATGGACTGAGGAGTGAAAAGGTAAAGAGCAAAACAGAAAGAAGCAGCAAAACAATGCATTTTTTTTTAAAAAAGGAAAAGAGCATGCCTTTCACTTCCTCTCATAGATATTGCTCAGAAAATGGAACCATCCACCAAACCAAGCTAAAATTTAGCTTAATCAAATGACATTTTAATAAAGCTCACATTCTAACCACCAGACAAAAGACTACAAATGTTTACTGCAAAAAAGTAAAGTTAAAATTTGATTTCGATACAGTAGTCCTGTCCTTCCTTGCTGCCAGATGATAGTCAAGTGGATTTTTGCAGCTGAAATCTGGTAACCTTAGGATGAGTGTTTAATTGGACATCGTAAAAGGGAACAGGATTTTAATTAGGATTGTCACAAGTAGTTGTACTGATTTCCTTCTTCAGACTTGGCACCTGGCTGTAATTGCTTCAGAATTAATAGAATGTGTGTTATCTAATCCCTCAATGCGATTGTTAGAAGCATCTTAACACAAAGAAGCCAAAATTATATAGACTTTGGAAGTCTGTCTGTATTATTTTAAGACAGATCCATGGTGTGGGAAGAAAGTCTTCATCCTGGTT